>NC_091203.1:21402503-21475003 GCF_040958095.1 Procambarus clarkii | reverse complement strand
ACACCTGTCTGTACCCTACACACCTGTCTGTACCCTAGACACCTGACTGTACCCTATACACCTGACTGTCCCCTAGACACCTGACTGTACCCTAGACACCTGTCTGCACCCTAGACACCTGTCTGCACCCTAGACACCTGTCTGTACCCTATACACCTGACTGTACTCTAGACACCTGTCTGTCCCCTAGACACCTGACTGTACCCTAGACACCTGTCTGTACCCTAGACACCTGTCTGTACCCTACACACCTGTCTGTACCCTAGACACCTGACTGTACCCTAGACACCTGTCTGTACCCTAGACACCTGTCTGTACCCTACACACCTGACTGTACCCTATACACCTGTCTGTACTCTATACACCTGCCTGTACTCTAGACACCTGCCTGTACCCTAGACACCTGTCTGTACCCTACACACCTGTCTGTACCCTACACACCTGTCTGTACCCTAGACACCTGTCTGTACCCTATACACCTGCCTGTACCCTAGACACCTGCCTGTACCCTAGACACCTGTCTGTACCCTACACACCTGACTGTACCCTATACACCTGTCTGTACCCTATACACCTGCCTGTACCCTAGACACCTGCCTATACCCTAGACACCTGTCTGTACCCTACACACCTGTCTGTACCCTAGACACCTGACTGTACCCTAGACACCTGACTGTACCCTATACACCTGACTGTACTCTAGACACCTGTCTGTCCCCTAGACACCTGCCTGTACCCTAGACACCTGTCTGTACCCTACACACCTGACTGTACCCTATACACCTGTCTGTACCCTACACACCTGTCAGCTCACCAAAGTGACAGATGATTAATATAATTGGTTAAAATGATGATAATCTGTGACCTATTTCGTCTATTTGAGTCATTATAAGAACATGTTAATCTTTTTATCATTTGTGGCACAAGTGTAATGTTTACTTCTGTTTATATTAATCATTTTCAACATTGTTAAACATTTATGTTTTTAGTTAATTTGTTATTTTAACTAAATTCTTTTTCCCATTAATTACTGACGGATGTCTAGTCTTTCACTCTGCAAATTCCTTGAGTTAATTGCTTCAAAACTGGATTTTATATGTTATTTCTAATTAAAAATTATATTAAATTGTGTAATGATTAATTATTTCATTTAGTTTATATAAATATATATATTTTTTTTTTAAATGTAAGAGACTATTTGAGGATTTATTTCCAACTGAATTGTATTGTGTAGCTGAATACAGTTTTTACTGAGCGCCATGTGCTGCTCAAGACATCTTAACTGAGCGCCATGTGCTGCTCAAGACATCTTAACTGAGCGCCATGTGTAGCACAGGAGAGTTTTCTTAACGAATTATATTACTCAGTCACTCTTTACTGAGCAATGTTTTTTTTTTTTTTGTTTTGTTTTACTGAGCAGTAAAAAGACATAAAAACATTAGCATAAGATCCCGTATGGCATGACACTCTTCCTTGATCCTAATTAAATTGCCACTCTAAATCTAGCTACAGAAACTTCCATACTATTTGTTGCATTAAATTATTAAATTAAATCGTAGGTGCAATCTCATACGTAATCCAAATATCGTTGATTAGGGCGCTACTGCCTTAGATAATAACATAATAACCCATTATAGAGAAGGAATACCGATAGTGGATTATATTCACAGGATTAGGCAAGTATACCCCCATCTTGATACATGAGTTGACATTGACAGAAGTTGACAGGAAACTGACCGTCGACGATGAAGACGGTGGCAGAGGCAGGATTGACAGTGTCGGGTTGACAGGTGTAGTTGCCAGCGTCTCGGGTCACCACCTTCACAACTGACAACTTGGATGACAGCAGCTGGCCAGCTCTTTCAGTGTGGACACTGACCCCGCCGCGTGGTCCAGCGATTGACAGCTTCGTCTGATTGTGGAGCCAGTCCACCTGACCGGAGTAGACAACCCGTTCTCGCAAATTTAATAAGTCAATATTGACTTATTAGTTGCGTGCATAGGTGACATACTAAACATAATAGTTTCCCTTGAAAAGCTTCATAGAAAACACCGACCTTACCTAACCTACTTAGTATGTTAAAATAAGCATCTTATAGCTTCGTAATTACAATTGTTACTTAACCTATTATAGGTATAGGTTAGGTAATAATTGTAATTACGAAGCAATAAGATGCTTATCTTAACATACTAAGTAGGTTAGGTAAGGTCGGTGTTTTCTATGAAGCTTTTCAAGGGAAACTATTATGTTAAGTATGTCACCTATGCACATATTTAATAAGTCAATATTGACTTATTAAATTTGCGAGAACGGGTTGGAGTAGAACATGGAGGTTTAAGCACAAACTCAACAATATTTGGTTTAATGGCACTTGATAGATAGCTCTAATTCCACATTTTAACAGCGCCTATTATAGACGAAATGTGACTGGAGGAATTTCATGTTTACTCTGCTAGGAAGTTCCTATTTGTGTTGTGTATTTACAGTTGTAA
The DNA here is from genome assembly GCF_040958095.1 of Procambarus clarkii. Lineage (NCBI taxonomy): Eukaryota > Metazoa > Arthropoda > Malacostraca > Decapoda > Cambaridae > Procambarus > Procambarus clarkii. The sequence continues at coordinate 21,472,510 of NC_091203.1, read as the reverse complement.
AGTGGTGAGTGTGTGAGCCAATCTCTCGCCTCGGGGAAAGCTTAAACTTTTCGTGTGTTCGGAAAACAAACTTGAAACAGTTTCTTAAGCGGACAAGTAACATTGACCAACGGACCAGAGTCACAAGCTGTTTTTCCATTGCTCCGTATTGCTGACTAAAATTTTGACACAGCACATTGAGGCATCAAGTAGATCATAGGCCACAAATTTAAAAAATTTCAGCGATATTGAGAAACCTATTACCAAAAACATATTAAGGAATACATCTTCTAAAACTCCCAAAAGACACTAGAAAGAGATTAAGATATCTATATATGTGTGTATATCACGAAAATAAACACGTGATTAAGAATGTGACAATGTCAGACCACGGAGGAAAAATGAAACAGGAAATTTCCTTAAGTACTTTCGTATATTAAATACATCTTCAGAAGGTCCTTCTGAAGATGTATTTAATATACGAAAGTACTTAAGGAAATTTCCTGTTTCATTTTTCCTCCGTGGTCTGACATTGTCATATCTATATATAACTGAAAAACGACTTGTGATAAGAGTGAATGATTGTAAATGGTGTAAAGAGGAAGAAAATTCATTGTAATACATATATAATGGAAATAAGTGACAATGGGTGAGCCAGAAATAAATATATAATGAAAATAAGTGACAATGGGTGGGCCAGAAATAAATATATAATGAAAATAAGTGACAATGGGTGGGCCAGAAATAAATATATAATGAAAATAAGTGACAATGGGTGAGCCAGAAATAAATATATAATGGAAATAAGTGACAATGGGTGGGCCAGAAATAAATATATAATGGAAATAAGTGACAATGGGTGGGCCAGAAATAAATATATAATGGAAATAAGTGACAATGGGTGGGCCAGAAATAAATATATAATGGAAATAAGTGACAATGAGTGGGCCAGAAATAAATATATAATGGAAATAAGTGACAATGGGTGAGCCAGAAATAAATATATAATGGAAATAAGTGACAATGGGTGGGCCAGAAATAAATATATAATGGAAATAAGTGACAATGGGTGGGCCAGAAATAAATATATAATGGAAATAAGTGACAATGGGTGAGCCACAAAAAATCGGCAATGGGTTTCTTGTTGTTCTCAATATATATAAATATTATGACTGAGACAGAAGGTTTCATCAGGTCGGGATCCATGAACGATAAGCTGATAGAGCAGTTTAAGATAACAGCTGACTGTAATAGGTCCTTCAAAACGTCATCAGATTAATGAACTTTTTGTCTTGCTTCAGCAAAGCAAAGTTATGAGAATGAGTAGAGAGAATGATGATCAGAAGAGCCTTAAAGACGCAGTACACACACGCGCGCGCACACACACACACACACACACACACACACACATACACACACACACACACACACACACACACATACACACACACACACACACACACACACACACACACACACACACACACACAGCTCACCAGTTGATTGACAGTCGAGAGCCGGGACCAAAGAGCCAAAGCTCAACCCCCGCAAGCCCAATTAGGTGAGTACACACACACACACACACACACACACACACACACACAGCTCACCAGTTGATTGACAGTCGAGAGCCGGGACCAAAGAGCCAAAGCTCAACCCCCGCAAGCCCAATTAGGTGAGTACACACACACACACACACACACACACACACACACACAGCTCACCAGTTGATTGACAGTCGAGAGCCGGGACCAAAGAGCCAAAGCTCAACCCCCGCAAGCACAATTAGGTGAGTACACACACACACACACACACACACACACACACACAGCTCACCAGTTGATTGACAGTCGAGAGCCGGGACCAAAGAGCCAAAGCTCCACCCCCGCAAGCACAATTAGGTGAGTACACACACACACACACACGCGGGCGCGCGAGCGCACCAAACACCACACACAACGAACATAAAAGGCCTAATAAATCACTAACATAGAAACCTACCAAATATTTGAACAACATTTAACAAATCCTATTAAATGTCTCTCTCTCTCAACGCAATGTTGATCCCATCAACAAATTCAACATTTCACCATACCTCGTAGACCCGAAACCCTCACCTCATTAAACTCACAGCAAAAAGTAAGAATGTCAACAGCTTCTCCAGAAGACTCTTGAGCTGGGAGAGCTGAGATATGATGACCGTCTCTCAGAGAATAATACTAGTGGAAGCAAAAATATAGGAGTAATGTCGGAGAGCAGGAGACTCCCAGAGCCGCTGATGTAGTGGATAAACACAGGTTTTTCGAGCGGGAGGAGACAGGGAGGATAGAAGTTGTTGACCCTTCAGATGAGACGAAGGGACATTTCAGAGATATTTGATGATGTCTGGTTTGATGAGATGATGATATGATGATAGACAGCTAATGGAATGCTCAGTGTGTGTGGGGGAATGAACAGGTAAAATGTTAAGTATGTAGGTAATGAACAATTGAAATGTTAAATTTGAGATTAATGAACAAATGAAATGTTGAATGAGATGGAAGTGAACAAGTAGAATGTCCAAGTAAGAGGGAAGTGAACAAGTAGAATGTCCAGTGTGAGGGAAGTGAACAAATGGAGTGTTCAGTTAGAGGGTAATGAACAAAATGGAATATTCAGTTTGAGTAAGTGAAGAAATGTAAAGTTCAGTGTGAAGATAAGGAAAAAAGTGAATTATTCATTGTGAAGATAAGGAAAAAAGCGAATTATTCCGTGTGAAGTTAGTGAAAAAGTGGAATATGAGAAGTGAAAGTAGTGAACAGGTGGAATGTTCAAAGTTCGTCAACAGTACAAGTAAAACATTCATTGTGAGGGTTGTGAACAGGGAGAACTGACAGTGTCAAAGTAGTGAACAGAAGTAATGTTTCCTGTGAATGTTTACAGTAGTGAATAACTTATAACTCCACAAAACCAGTTGTTAGATAACTGGGTCGTGAGAGGAGTAGTGTAAAGTGAGACATAACATGCTAATTTAGATTTTTTGAAGTGAGGAAACGGCATGACATACTTATAGATTTTCGAGTAGGCTTTCCCATAGATTTTTCTGTAGGCTTCACTATGTATTTACCCATAGAGTTTTTCCCCACAGATTTTAACAGTGTTTCTAGCCCCGGTGACTTTCCCATAGAGTTTAATGGTGTTCTAGAGTCCCCATAGCGTTCCAAGTGTACAAAATTCCCATAGATTTTTCTGTAGACTTTTCCATAGAGTTCAATAGTGTTTCTTGCCCATAGACTTCACTGTCAACTTTCCCTTGAGTTTAATGGTGTACCTGAGTCCCCCACCGGAGTTTCTCCCATCAACCACTGCGTGTGGGTTTACAATATTAGCGTCAGGTATCCATCAACTAATTATTTACTCTGGTTTACATCCGGTAAATAGCTACCAAGGTCCTCAACAGCTGCGTTTACTGTTCCTTCACTTAGTTTGACCCTTAGTCAAGTCCTCCTAATTAGTCTCAGCGCGTTAATCTTTGAGCCATAACCATAATTCACACCTTCATCCGCCTCAACACCTCACCAATCGCCATCCACCGCAGCTAACCGTCATACGCCATCCATCTTTACGCCCCCCTACCCCCAGGTCCACCGGTGTCCCTCTGTCACCTAGCCCGCCTCAGCCCATTGCTTCTATCCCAAACTATTACCACCACCCTCGCCCAACCTGCTTTCGCACAAGACAGCACATATATGACTTATTGCTTATAGTCACTATTTTGCTTATAAATAAGTATATATGTGACGTATTCCAAGCCATATTTTTTCAAGGCACTAACTTTCTCTCTCAATTTTATTAAACAATAGAGATTTTATACAAAATTTGACAATATCCTGAGTTAGTTTACAATTTATTTAAATATTATAGTTTTGTTTTATTATTTTTATAAAACTGTAATATCAATATAGGTATAGGCTCAGTACTAATTGGAATATCTTAACATACTAAGAAGGTTAGGTTAGGTTGTGGTTTTCTATTCATATTTTCAAGGTAAACTCAAATATTCACAATAAATTAGTATGTCACATATGCACTTATTCATAAGCAAGATATTGACAATAAGCAAGTGCTAGAACGAGTTGCCCTCGCCATTACCCCGCTACTATTGGAGCCCCACTACGGGGACCCGCCCCCCCCCACACCTCACATCCCCCCCCCCCACATCCCCTAACCCCCCCACCTCAGCTTCAACTCCTCCCTTCCCCTTAACTTCTGCTCCCCTTTGCCCAAATCTCCCCTTCTCCTCCATTCATTCTCTCCCTTTTGACACTTTTCCTATATATTTATAGGAAAATATATATTTTCTAATATATATTTTCCTATATATTAGTAAATAAAGTTCAGGATGAGGGAAGCAAACCAACTAATAGACGGAAAAACCTGCAATTGTTCCTAATGGGACAAAGGGACATAGATTAGAGTAAAATATTGCTTTCTTCTGTTTTATAGGTAATATGAGGAAGAGAAGCAGGTCTGGGAAGGCTCTAGACCAAGATAGTGTAGTAAGACAATACTTACCTAAGATAAGATATAGCGTACCAGTGATACATTCTCCAATGTATTGGAGAATGTTTCATGTCAGAACATTTTGGGTAAGAGACAAGCACAGAACGAATGAATGAGGCGGATTAATTTCACCTTTCCTAAAATGGACAAATAAATGGAACACCCTAGTGTATCTTCCGTTAGTATTTTGTATATCGTGATCAAATCTCCTGTGGCTCTTCACAGCTACCACTGGTGCCTTGAACTACTCAAGAAACTCCACTAGAAGATATCGAAACCACTAGAGACTTGATCACAATAAATAAAATAATAGTTAGGTGAATGGTATCCAAATGCAGGCGATGAGTCACAATAACGTGGCTAAAGTAAGTTGACCAGACCACACACTAGAAGGTGAAGGGACGACGACGTTTCGGTCCGTCCTGGACCATTCTCAAGTCGACAATCGACTTGAGAATGGTCCAGGACGGACCGAAACGTCGCGTCCCTTCACCTTCTAGTGTGTGATCTGGTCAACTTAGGTGAATGGTACATAAGAGATGTGTAAGGGGGTCGGTAAACATATGCAGTATGGAAGACAGGATAAATTGGGGGGAAATAATGTTTGATGAAATGGATGTGGAGGCTAAGATTATTATTTTCTTATATAAATATAAATAGCATGAATATATTTACGGGATATTCATGCCTGTGCCACCTCTTGGGTGGCTTAATCTTTATCAATCAATTGATCTATTATTTTCCTAAAATTTACAATACTTCTGCATTTTAAGAGAATCATTATATCATTGGCAATTATTAACATATATTAACATTCTATTCAGCATTAATTCCCTGAATCTCTACTTTCGTTCTGGAATGAAGAAAATATAATTGTGTTCATCTGAATTTATTGTGGTCGGTAAAATCACACTTGTCTAAGTATTTCAGGAAAAATATAGATAAATGAGGGTCCTAAGGAACAGTAAAAATTATAATTGCAATATATGAAGATAAAATATATTGCGGAAGATAAAAGACATATTGGAACAGATAAAATACTGATATGAATGTGTGATAGATATAGAATGGCCACACTGTGCCTTTTCTTGTAATTTACAAAGAAAAATGCGACACTTTCTGTGGTTTGAGAGAAAATATGGTTATCTTGAGATCTTGAGATGATTTCGGGGCTTTAGTGTCCCCGCGGCCCGGTCCTCGACCAGGCCTCCACCCCCAGGAAGCAGCCCGTGACAGCTGACTAACACCCAGGTACCTATTGTACTGCTAGGTTAACAGGGGCATAGGGTGAAAGAAACTCTGCCTATTGTTTCTCGCCGGCGCCTGGGATCGAACCCAGGACCACAGGATCACAAGTCCAGCGTGCTATCCGCTCGGCTGACCGGCTCCCGGTGGATGGTGAGAGAATGTATGAGGTGAATAAGATCTTAAGATAATAGTGAAGTAACCATACAGTTTGTCTGAACCGCAGCTCTCCTGCAGGTTAGGTCAGGATTGGAAAAGTTTCTTAATGTTTACGGTGTTAGGGTCACGGTAGGGGCCTCGTAGCCTGGAGGATAGCGCGCAGGACTCGTAATTCTGTGGCGCGGGTTCGATTCCCGCACGAGGCAGAAACAAATGGGCAAAAGTTTCTTTCACCCTGAATGCCCCTGTTACCTAGCAGTAAATAGGTACCTGGGTGTTAGTCAGCTGTCACGGGCTGCTTCCTAGGGGTGGAGGTCTGGTCGAGGACCGGGCCGCGGGGACACTAAAAAGCCCCGAAATCATCTCAAGATAACCTCAAGATAAGGAAACATGAAGAAAATTTTGGTGAGGATAGTTAAAATTCAGCCCTGAACTAAGTTACTTTTGTAGAAAGTTTAAGTAAGTTAAGTGAGATATTTACAAGGATAAGCAGAGGAAACCCTTAACCTTCCAGACGCTGATACAAGAAACTATTCATTTAAAATGACCAATTGTTAATAAAGTTTAATATTTTAGTCAGAAACATGTACCAAGTTACAATCGACTTGAGAATGGTCCAGGACGGACCGAAACGTCGTCGTCCCTTCACTTTCTACTATGTGGTTTAGTCAACAACAGAAACATCTTCTGGGAGGGTTGAAAATACATGTAAACTATGTAAGGATAGAATTAGAAAGGATGAAGGGTGGAGGCAGTCGGCAGTGAGGTGTGATTAACTGGGTACGACACTACGATTAACGACAGGTAGTTGATTCATGCTAATTAGTGGCACATGACTATTGAAGATTCTCTGAAGGAGGTGACGTCACCTGTCGGACATCTTGGTAAGTATTTACCGGGTTTAACAAGTGGTAGAGACCATTAGTGTGGTAGGGACCACTAGTAATCTCTACCACTATTGGTAGGGACCACTAGTGGTAGAGACCACCAGTGGAAGAGACCACTAGTAGAAGAGACCAGATAATTAGCAAAGTATTAAAGTATCTAGCTAATCACTCACCATTGATATAAATGTTAGTATAAAAAGATTAACAAAACCCTCCTCCAGTAGATATAGATAACCCAAACATAAACTCCTTTAGTTTTCAATTTCTTTTTTTACAGAAACACGACAATCATCTAATTACACAATTAGATAATCTTCGCTTGCCTGAATTATTCTCAAGTGTTCAATAATTTACAACCAAGATGCTAAATAAATCTAAATAAGGGCCAGTTAATTTAAGAAATCCTATGATAATCCCAGGGTAGCGCCGAGGCTGCACCCTAATCCCCGGTGATTACGGAATCCAATCACGAACCCTCCAGTAAGTCCACGGATTTTTCTTGTAATAATCCTGTTAGTTCCTGCTTCTTTAGGGATGGTCTATGAGACTCCTCTCTCATCAGCCAGAGCTTGGGCATGAGACACACCAGGGGGGCATGAGACACACCAGGGGGGCATGGGAGACACCAGGGGGCATGAGAGACACACCAGGGGACATGAGACACACCAGGGAGGCATGAGACACACCAGGGGGGCATGAGACACACCAGGGGGGCATGAGACACACCAGGGAGGCATGAGACACACCAGGGGGGCATGAGACACACCAGGGAGGCATGAGACACACCAGGGGGGCATGAGACACACCAGGAGGGCATGAGACACACCAGGGGGGCATGGGAGACACCAGGGGGCATGTGAGACACACCAGGGGACATGAGACACACCAGGGGGCATGAGAGACACACCAGGGAGGCATGAGACACCAGGGGGGCATGGGAGACACCAGGGGGGCATGAGACACACCAGGGGGGCATGAGACACACCAGGGAGGCATGAGACACCAGGGGGGCGTGATATACACCAGGGGGGCATGAGACACACCAGAGGGGCATGAGACATACCAGGGGGGCATGGAAGACACCAGGGGGCATGTGAGACACACCAGGGGACATGAGACACACCAGGGGGGCATGAGACACACCAGGGGGGCATGGGAGACACCAGGGGGCATGTGAGACACACCAGGGGACATGAGACACACCAGGGGGGCATGAGAGACACCAGGGGGGCATGAGACACACCAGGGGGGCATGAGACACACCAGGGAGGCATGAGACACACCAGGGGGGCATAAGACACACCAGGGGGGCATGGGAGACACCAGGGGGCATGAGACACACCAGGGAGGCATGAGACACACCAGGGGGGCATGAGACACACCAGGGGGGCATGGGAGACACCAGGGGGCATGTGAGACACACCAGGGGACATGAGACACACCAGGGGGGCATGAGACACACCAGGGGGGCATTAGACACACCAGGGGGGCATGAGACACACCAGGGGGGCATGAGAGACACACCAGGGGACATGAGACACACCAGGGGGCATGAGACACACCAGGGGGCATGAGACACACCAGGGGGCATGAGACACACCAGGGGGCATGAGACACACCAGGGGGCATGAGACACACCAGGGGGGCATGAGACACACCAGGGAGGCATGAGACACACCAGGGGGCATGAGACACACCAGGGGACATGAGACACACCAGGGGGCATGGGAGACACACCAGGGGGCATGAGACACACCAGGGGGCATGAGACACACCAGGGGACATGAGACACACCAGGGGGCATGAGACACACCAGGGGGGCATGAGAGACACACCAGGGGGCATGAGACACACCAGGGGGCATGAGACACACCAGGGGGCATGAGACACACCAGGGGGGCATGAGAGACACACCAGGGGGGCATGAGACACACCAGGGGGCATGAGACACACCAGGGGGGCATGAGAGACACCCCAGGGGGCATGAGACACACCAGGGGGCATGAGACACACCAGGGGGCATGAGACACACCAGGGGGGCATGAGAGACACACCAGGGGGCATGAGACACACCAGGGGGGCATGAGAGACACACCAGGGGACATGAGACACACCAGGGGGGCATGAGAGACACACCAGGGGACATGAGACACACCAGGGAGCATGAGACACACCAGGGGGGCATGAGAGACACACCAGGGGGCATGAGACACACCAGGGGGGCATGAGAGACACACCAGGGGACATGAGACACACCAGGGATGCATGAGAGTCACACCAGGGGACATGAGACACACCAGGGGACATGAGACACACCAGGGGGGCATGAGACACACCAGGGGGCATGAGACACACCAGGGGGCATGAGACACACCAGGGGGCATGAGACACACCAGGGGACATGAGACACACCAGGGGGCATGAGACACACCAGGGGGCATGAGACACACCAGGGGGCATGAGACACACCAGGGGGCATGAGACACACCAGGGGACATGAGACACACCAGGGGGCATGAGACACACCAGGGGGCATGAGACACACCAGGGGGCATGAGACACACCAGGGGGGCATGAGACACACCAGGGGGCATGAGACACACCAGGGGGCATGAGACACACCAGGGGGCATGAGACACACCAGGGGACATGAGACACACCAGGGGGCATGAGACACACCAGGGGGCATGAGACACACCAGGGGGCATGAGACACACCAGGGGGCATGAGACACACCAGGGGGGCATGAGAGACACACCAGGGGGCATGAGACACACCAGGGGGCATGAGACACACCAGGGGGCATGAGACACACCAGGGGGGCATGAGACACACCAGGGGGCATGAGACACACCAGGGGGCATGAGACACACCAGGGGGCATGAGACACACCAGGGGGCATGAGACACACCAGGGGGCATGAGACACACCAGGGGGCATGAGACACACCAGGGGGCATGAGACACACCAGGGGGCATGAGACACACCAGGGGGCATGAGACACACCAGGGGGCATGAGACACACCAGGGGACATGAGACACACCAGGGGGCATGAGACACACCAGGGGGCATGAGACACACCAGGGGGCATGAGACACACCAGGGGACATGAGACACACCAGGGGGCATGAGACACACCAGGGGGCATGAGACACACCAGGGGACATGAGACACACCAGGGGACGTGTGGAGAAGGAGAAGAACTGAACAAGTTCACACAGTGAATGAGGTGTGACTAAACAAGTCGACAATACCTTACAAACCTGACTCACACACCTGACTCACACACCTGACTCCTACACCTGACTCACACAACTCCCTGAAACAGAAGAAGACCCCCATTCTTCCTCAGAACCAATCCTGACTAACCTGAGAAAAGAGCTGACTCTCCTCTGATTGAGTCTTGCATCTTATCTCTGACACTGCTCTCAAATATAAGAGCCAAGAAGGACCCGCGTCTGTCCCCAGGTGACTGGCTAACACGGCCATGCACACACCGCCGATAAGCCCTCAATAGTTTGATTGAACATGCAAATAAATAAAGGATCAAAGGTAGGAAATGTCTCTCTCAACATCTACATGTTAATTATCACAACAGCTGAGCTAAATGCTTCAACTGATAGGGACAGATGCAACCAGTGACAGGATCAAGACATGCAAGAACTTGAATCATCAAACGAAATGCATGCAAGAGTTACAGGAGGAAATTGCGAATAATGCTTCGAGCAGCGTAGGGGTTTAGAAGGGGATGTTTGGAAATAATAAGGAGAAAAACTGTTTTCAGTACGATTATATTGCATTTGGACGGGATAGGAGGGAAAGGGGGCTGTGAGGGACACTCAAAGAACGGTGGTCAACTACTAGGATCATCGGGGATCGAGCCCCGACCTGCAAATAGTCAGATCTGCAGTGGGCCGACGAGTCCAAGTGGATGAACGAGGTTCAGTAATTCATATCGTGTTAGTATTGAAACCAAGCCTAAATAAAGGTAACTAACAGGAGAACTCAGCATATCATTACTACTATATAGTACTTGGAAGGGGCCAGGATAAGGATTTGGGATGGGAAGGGGGGAAAGGAATAGTGCCCAACCAATTGGACGGTCAGGGATTGAACGCCGACCTGTATGAAGCGAGGCCGTTTCTCTACAGTCCACCTCATATGGTTGGTCCGGATCCAGATCTAATTCTAACCAGTGTCTATCAAGACAAGAACTTTTCAAAGCAAAACATCTCAGAGTGAAACTTAAAGTTGAAAGTCTTAAATTTGTCAACGTGTTTTCATACTTAGTGAGTCGTTGTGTAGTCTTACATGTATAACCTGTTGACAGCCTCCCAACTTTGTGGTGTTTTCTAGAGATCTTCTCTACATCATTCTCTAGAAACCATTTGGGAATCCTTCTATGAAACCTTCACTAATTGTGTCTCCGAAACCATTTCTGAAAACAACAACTCTGAAGCATTTTTGTGATCATCTGTAAAACATTCTAAAATCATCTCTGAAAATTTGGAAAATCTTCCATGACCCCTAATTTAAAACGTTTGAAACCCTATGATACCTTATCTAAAAACCATTTCTGAAACCTTTTGAGCCCAATATCTGAATCTCTGAAACATTAGAAAAACATTCCTGGAACCTTCTAAACCATCTCTGAAACCTTTGAAGCCACATCTGAAACCTTTGAAGCCACATCTGAAACCTTTGAAACCATTTCTGAAACCTTTGAACCATCTCTGAAACCTTTGAACCACCTCTGAAGCCTCTGAACCATCTCTGAAACCTTTGAACCATCTCTGAAACCTTTGAACCATCTCTGAAACCTTTGAACCACCTCTGAAGCCTCTGAACCATCTCTGAAACCTTTGAACCATCTCTGAAACCTTTGAACCATCTCTGAAACCTTTGAACCATCTGTGAAACCTTTGAACCATCTCTTAAACCTTTGAACCATCTCTGAAACATTTGAACCATCTCTTAAAATTTTGAACCATCTCTGAAACATTTGAACCATCTCTGAAACCTTTGAACCATCTCTGAAACCTTTGAACCATCTTTGAAACCTTTGAACCATCTCTGAAACCTTTGAAGTCACATCTGAAACCTTTGAAACCATCTCTGAACCTCTGAAAACCCTTGCTGTAGTCCCAGCATGTAGTGTGTATGCTGTATGTGCCCAGCCTGTGTCCAGTGTATATGATTGAACTGAAAGAGCTCAAGAGTTTTATTGGCCTTTCTATAACAATAATCTATTTGCTATCTGAGGATTCTATGTTCGGTTGGGTGGATTTCTACTTCGTATTTCATTCATGGTAGCCATAAGTTTAGAAGTAGAATGGTATGCCAGTGTTAGAAGATAACAAAGATTCAGTGAATTCAATAAATTATTAGTAGTGAATTAGTATTCACTAAGCAATTAGTAGTGAGTTAGTATTCACTAAACTATTATTCTACTATAAGTAAAATATTCATAATATACATCATATAGTATGTACAACTATCTATATACAACTATCATAGTCAACTATCATTGACTGAATCAAATTATAGTGAACTTAAGTACTTAGTCAAGTTATAATTGTCTGCTGTACTGTGCAAAAATTGCAGTGACGTCCACTTGAGCCACATTACCGTGATCAACAGTACTTCACAGTACTGCGTTGGCCTTTTATATCTTCGCTACCAATGTAGGCAATAACAGACAAATTAATCCGATATAAGGCATTAATTGCATCTATTGGGAGGAGTATGATTTGTCTAGAATGTTAATTCTCAGTGTTTTGGGAGGAAAGTGACGTGGTGGTTGGTGGTAGTGGTTGTGGTGGTGGTTGTGGTGGTGGTGGTGGTTGTGGCTCTGGCTTATCTTGACTCACCTTACTGATAGCGTCAGGATGTAGCAGCGCTGTGCAGCTAAGGACTAATGTTGAGCCGCTCCTGATGAACAGTTCACTGGGCCCGGGGATCCTCGCGGCCGGCACTGTAGAGGGTAGAGAAGTGGGGCATGGGTATTATTGTTGCTGGTGCCCCACTACCCCGGGGTAGGGTACTGTAGAGCCGGATAGAGAAGTGGGGCATGGGTATTATTGTTGCTGGTGCCCTACTACCCCGAGGGAGGGTACTGTAGAGCCGGATAGAGAAGTGGGGCATGGGTATTATTGCTACTGGTGCCCCACTACCCCGGGGTAGGGTACTGTAGAGCAGGATAGAGAAGTGGGGCATGGGTATTATTGTTGCTGGTGCCCCACTACCCCGGGGTAGGGTACTGTAGAGCAGGATAGAGAAGTGGGGCATGGGTATTATTGTTGCTGGTGCCCCACTACCCCGAGGGAGGGTACTCTAGAGCCGGATAGAGAAGTGGGGCATGGGTATTATTGCTACTGGTGCCCCACTACCCCGGGTGAGGGAACTGTAGAGCCGGATAGAGAAGTGGGGCATGGGTATTATTGCTGTTGGTGCCCCACTACCCCGGGTGAGGGAACTGTAGAGCCGGATAGAGAAGTGGGGCATGGGTATTATTGCTACTGGTGCCCCACTACCCCGGGGTAGGGTACTGTAGAGCCGGATAGAGAAGTGGGGCATGGGTATTATTGCTGTTAGTGCCCCACTACCCCGAGGGAGGGTACTGTAGAGCCGGATAGAGAAGTGGGGCATGGGTATTATTGTTACTGGTGCCCCACTACCCCGGGTGAGGGAACTGTAGAGCCGGATAGAGAAGTGGGACATGGGTATTATTGTTACTGGTGCCCCACTACCCCGGGTGAGGGAACTGTAGAGCCGGATAGAGAAGTGGGGCATGGGTATTATTGTTACTGGTGCCCCACTACCCCGGGTGAGGGAACTGTAGAGCCGGATAGAGAAGTGGGACATGGGTATTATTGCTGGGGTGCCCCACTACCCACCAGGGAAGGAACTGAAGCAGGGAAACAGAAGCTTATCTCATTTGAGATTTCACTGCCTCTGAGAATCGCAGCTGGAAGCCTCTGCAATGTTTCAGGATAAAATGTCGATGATGCATTAGTGGGTTTAGCTAAATTGTAGAAAATAAAATGTGTTAATGTCAAAGCCTAGCTACGTATTGCCATGGAGTAATTGTGTGATGTTAAGGAGTAATTTAACAGTGTTAACACTGACTGTTCAGAGCCAAGGAATAACTGTGTACAGTCTAACACTAACTAAATAGTCAGGGAGTAATCGTGTTGATTTCAATAGATATGTAACATTGATCAACAAGAGGAACTATAATACTGATAGGTGACTATCCTATCCTACATATTTACCTCTTGATACATATAATATGTCGTCCTATTATCGAATTCATGAATAATAAATTTCCAATTAGCAATATTTACATAGTTTTTTACGTGTTTTCACCCAGAATATTTACAGGGAGGGCGATTGTGAGCTGATTGTAACATATTGTAAGAGTCAATATGTTACTATTGAAAAACAATATGTTTTCTCCCTGGAGGTGTTTCCTCTCTATTTCTTGAGGTTGGCGATCTGAAGTGCCACTGGTGCCACTGGTGCCAGTGGTGTCAGTGGTGCCAGTGGTGCCACTGGTGCCACTGGTGCCAGTGGTGTCAGTGGTGCCAGTGGTGCCCCTGGTGCCCCTGGTGCCAGTGGGGAACCCTCACAGTGTCTCATATTATCAGTGAAGAGAACTGAACCCTCCAACTATTATCTTGGATCAGTAGCCCACTGATCTACTGATCCAAGTAGATCTGATCTACTGATCTACTAATCTACTGATCACAGGGTAGACTCATCCTACCCTGTGAGATGATGCTTCTATGCACAAGAAACCTGTTAAGCTTATCAAAGTCCGTCTAGGTTCCAGACTTGCCTTTCCCATGATACGACCCACAACAGTTGCCTAAATGCCTGGGACCTATTTCCTGCGAGGTAAACAGAGGCATAAGACATAAGAAAACATGCGCACACGCTTCGTCCTGTCCGAGAACTGAACCCGGGGCCATGAGTTGATGAACCCAGTGAGATAAAGAGCACAAAAGGTTCTTGGAACGAGGTTATCTTGAGGTTATCTTGAGATGATTTCGGGGCTTTAGTGTCCCCGCGGCCCGGTCCTCGACCAGGCCTCCACGCCCAGGAAGCAGCCCGTGACAGCTGACTAACACCCAGGTACCTATTTACTGCTAGGTAACAGGGGCATTCAGGGTGAAAGAAACTTTGCCCATTTGTTTCTGCCTCGTGCGGGAATCGAACCCGCGCCACAGAATTACGAGTCCTGCGCGCTATCCACCAGGCTACCAGGCCCCCATAAAAGAGAGCGAGAGCCATAAAATTTCAAGAGAAAGAAAGTGGTACACTTTTGTGGTTACTAATCATTCCAGTTATTAGACCATAATCCCAATCCTGGATTTAGAAAGGATTACAAAGACCTTCCTTCCAAAAAAAGTTAATTGGCAAATTAATTCTGATTCGTTCATAATATATTGACCAGAAAAGTGTCTTCCAGCACTTATTAAGGATTTATATAACAATTGCGAAACCTGTGCATCTTTACTTAGTCATGGTGGCTTTGTTTACATATATATTCAACAATTCATTAGATCCGAACAACTATGAGGTTGTTTATAACAATAACAACATTGGGTTGTGATGATTCCAAGCTTTCATGTTGTGAGTTCCAAGAGTGGCCCCTAATATGAGTCCCCAGCGATCAGTCCCCCCTGGTGTGGGTCCCCAGGTCAGGCCCCTGGTGTGGGTCCCCAGGTCAGAGCTCGATATAAATATATATATATATATATATATATATATATATATATATATATATATATATATATATATATATATATATATATATATATATATATATATATATATATATATAACTGAAAACTCACACCCCAGAAGTGACTCGAACCCATACTCCCACAACTGGTATGTACAGGGACGCCTTAATCCGCTTGACCATCACGACCGGACATAAGGAAGTGATAGCCGAGGCTATATGAACCACTTCCCCGCCGGCACTCGGATGGTAATCTTGGGCATAGCATTTTATCAAATCACCTCATTCTTTGGGGCACACGTGAGGAACACAAATGCAAACAAGCCTGAATGGTCCCCAGGACTATATACAACTGAAAACTCACACCCCAGAAGTGACTCGAACCCATACTCCCACAACTGGTATGTACAGGGACGCCTTAATCCGCTTGACCATCACGACCGGACATAAGGAAGTGATAGCCGAGGCTATATGAACCACTTCCCCGCCGGCACTCGGATGGTAATCTTGGGCATAGCATTTTATCAAATCACCTCATTCTTTGGGGCACACGTGAGGAACACAAATGCAAACAAGCCTGAATGGTCCCCAGGACTATATACAACTGAAAACTCACACCCCAGAAGTGACTCGAACCCATACTCCCACAACTGGTGTGTACAGGGACGCCTTAATCCGCTTGACCATCACGACCGGACATAAGGAAGTGATAGCCGAGGCTATATGAACCACTTCCCCGCCGGCACTCGGATGGTAATCTTGGGCATAGCATTTTATCAAATCACCTCATTCTTTGGGGCACACGTGAGGAACACAAATGCAAACAAGCCTGAATGGTCCCCAGGACTATATACAACTGAAAACTCACACCCCAGAAGTGACTCGAACCCATACTCCCACAACTGGTATGTACAGGGACGCCTTAATCCGATTGACCATCACGACCGGACATAAGGAAGTGATAGCCGAGGCTATATGAACCACTTCCCCGCCGGCACTCGGATGGTAATCTTGGGCATAGCATTTTATCAAATCACCTCATTCTTTGGGGCACACGTGAGGAACACAAATGCAAACAAGCCTGAATGGTCCCCAGGACTATATACAACTGAAAACTCACACCCCAGAAGTGACTCGAACCCATACTCCCACAACTGGTATGTACAGGGACGCCTTAATCCGCTTGACCATCACGACCGGACATAAGGAAGTGATAGCCGAGGCTATATGAACCACTTCCCCGCCGGCACTCGGATGGTAATCTTGGGCATAGCATTTTATCAAATCACCTCATTCTTTGGGGCACACGTGAGGAACACAAATTCAAACAAGCCTGAATGGTCCCCAGGACTATATACAACTGAAAACTTACACCCCAGAAGTGACTCGAACCCATACTCCCACAACTGGTATGTACAGGGCTTGTTTGCATTTGTGTTCCTCACGTGTGCCCCAAAGAATGAGGTGATTTGATAAAATGCTATGCCCAAGATTACCATCCGAGTGCCGGCGGGGAAGTGGTTCATATAGCCTCGGCTATCACTTCCTTATGTCCGGTCGTGATGGTCAAGCGGATTAAGGCGTCCCTGTACATACCAGTTGTGGGAGTATGGGTTCGAGTCACTTCTGGGGTGTGAGTTTTCAGTTGTATATAGTCCTGGGGACCATTCAGGCTTGTTTGCATTTGTGTTCCTCACGTGTGCCCCAAAGAATGAGGTGATTTGATAAAATGCTATGCCCAAGATTACCATCCGAGTGCCGGCGGGGAAGTGGTTCATATAGCCTCGGCTATCACTTCCTTATGTCCGGTCGTGATGGTCAAGCGGATTAAGGCGTCCCTGTACATACCAGTTGTGGGAGTATGGGTTCGAGTCACTTCTGGGGTGTGAGTTTTCAGTTGTATATAGTCCTGGGGACCATTCAGGCTTGTTTGCATTTGTGTTCCTCACGTGTGCCCCAAAGAATGAGGTGATTTGATAAAATGCTATGCCCAAGATTACCATCCGAGTGCCGGCGGGGAAGTGGTTCATATAGCCTCGGCTATCACTTCCTTATGTCCGGTCGTGATGGTCAAGCGGATTAAGGCGTCCCTGTACATACCAGTTGTGGGAGTATGGGTTCGAGTCACTTCTGGGGTGTGAGTTTTCAGTTGTATATAGTCCTGGGGACCATTCAGGCTTGTTTGCATATATATATATATATATATATATATATATATATATATATATATATATATATATATATATATATATATATATATATATATGTCGTACCTAGTAGCCAGAACGCACTTCTCAGCCTACTATGCAAGGCCCGATTTGCCTAATAAGCCAAGTTTTCCTGAATTAATATAATTTCTCAAATTTTTTTCTTATGAAATGATAAAGCTACCCATTTCATTATGTATGAGGTCAATTTTTTTTATTGGAGTTAAAATTAACGTAGATATATGACCGAACCTAACCAACCCTACCTAACCTAACCTAACCTATCTTTATAGGTTAGGTTAGGTTAAGTAGCCGAAAAAGTTAGGTTAGGTTAGATTAGGTAGGTTAGGTAGTGGAAAAAACATTAATTCCTGAAAACTTGGCTTATTAGGCAAATCGGGCTTTGCATAGTAGGCTGAGGAGTGCGTTCTGGCTACTAGGTACGACATATATATATATATATATATATATATATATATATATATATATATATATATATATATATAGATATATATATATATATATATATATATATATATATATATATATATATATATATATATATATATATATATATATATATATATATATATATATATACACAACATCTGAGAGTTTATTTAAGTCGTTGACAACGTTCAGGACTAAGTAAACTAGTTAGTTGTTAGTAAACTACTGTGGCGCCTTAATAGGCCTCCCGTAGTTAGTAGACCTTATAAGCAGAGCTCAAACCATCACTTATACCATGCAAAAGACTCGAATAATAATAATATTATGAGGACGAAATGTTACATTACGTGATGTTGGGTCCACGTTCGAGGTGTAACTTGTATTCTACAATATATGTAATAGTTATTATACAATGAATAGATTTCAAGAATACAATAGGTATGACAACTACAAAAGTCATATATGAGGCAGCTCCTATTTGCAAATACTCAAACTCATTCATATACGCGTCTAACCTACGCTGGAAACAATCAAGCGATCATACGTCTGTTACGCTACCCGGTAATCAGCTCCACAAATCATCAATCCTCTTGCCAAACCGGTATTTACCCAGATCCTTGCGAAATGTAAACTTATCCAAACTGTATCCATCATTTCATGTTGTGTTATGCAAGCCACCGGCTGATTAGGCCGTGTACACATTAGTGGGTTTCTCGCTCTCTGTCAAGTTTAAGGGAATTAATCCTGGCAGTGATTAATTAAAAGATTAATCCTGGCAACGAGTAATTAAAAGATACCAGAGCAATTATTCATCTATGCCGACTAGAGGTTTCTACCACTGCTAATGTAGATCTGTTATGTTCAGAAAAATAAATTTTGATACGTCTTATCTCTCCTGCTTTGTTAAGTGATATCTCCTGCGGTGTTAAGTGATATCTCGTGCGGTGTTAAGTGATATCTCCTGCGGTGTTAAGTGATATCTCCTGCGATATTAAGTGATATCTCCTGCGGTGTTAAGTGATATCTCCTGCGGTGTTAAGTGATATCTCCTGCGGTTTTAAGTGATATCTCCTGCGGTGTTAAGTGATATCTCCTGCGGTGTTAAGTGATATCTCCTGCGGTGTTAAGTGATATCTCCTGCGGTGTTAAGTGATATCTCCTGCGGTGTTAAGTGATATCTCCTACGGTGTTAAGTGATATCTCCTGCGGTGTTAAGTGATATCTCCTGCGGTGTTAAGTGATATCTCCTGCGGTGTTAAGTGATATCTCCTGCGGTGTTAAGTGATATCTCCTGCGGTGTTAAGTGATATCTCCTACGGTCTAAAGTGATATCTTCTGCTATGTGATATCTTTGCCCGAAACGCTATGCGTATTAGTGGCTTTAGGTATTGTATGTACTAACTCTATGTATATAAATCCAACATTATGTTTGTGAAAAAATTATGTATGTGCTTTTCCTGAATAATTTTTTTATTATTTTTATTATTATTATTATTATTTATTACTGTGTTAGGCGATAGCTTCTGCTATGTTAAGTGATATCTTTCGCTATGCTAACTGTTATCTTTCGCTATGTTATGATATCTCCCGCTGTGTTAAGTTTTATCTTCCGCTATCTTAAAATATTGTCTTCCGCTGTGTTAGCTGTTCTCTCTTACGATGTTAAATGTAATCTCACACTATGCAAAATGTTATCTCTCGATATCTTAAATGTTCTGCCCCTCTGCTAAATTTTCCATCCCGTTATGTTAGTGTTCTCTGCCACTATGTTAAATGTCCTTTCCTGCTATGTTAAATGTCCTTTCCTGCTATGTTAAATGTCCTTTCCTGCTAAGTTAAATGTCCTTTCCTGCTATGTTAAATGTCCTTTCCTGCTATGTTAAATGTCCTTTCCTGCTATGTTAAATGTCCTTTCCTGCTATGTTAAATGTCCTTTCCTGCTATGTTAAATGTCCTTTCCTGCTATGTTAAATGTCCTTTCCTGCTATGTTAAATGTCCTTTCCTGCTATGTTAAATGTCCTTTCCTGCTATGTTAAATGTCCTTTCCTGCTAAGTTAAATGTCCTTTCCTGCTATGTTAAATGTCCTTTCCTGCTATGTTAAATGTCCTTTCCTGCTATGTTAAATGTCCTTTCCTGCTATGTTAAATGTCCTTTCCTGCTATGTTAAATGTCCTTTCCTGCTATGTTAAATGTCCTTTCCTGCTATGTTAAATGTCCTTTCCTGCTATGTTAAATGTCCTTTCCTGCTATATTAAATGTCCTTTCCTGCTATATTGAATGTCCTTTCCTGCTATGTTAAATGTCCTTTCCTGCTATGTTAAATGTCCTTTCCTGCTATGTTAAATGTCCTTTCCTGCTATGTTAAATGTCCTTTCCTGCTATGTTAGTGTTCTCTCCATGTTAAAGACAGCAGTCACAAAACAAATGTTAACATTAACATTGAAAAATAAGTCAAGAATTAATTATATTCAGAAAAATTAATTGAAAGTTACCGAGTTATTTAAGAAACCCGGGAGTTAAGAGTGACACATTAAGCGGACACGTATGATGATACAGTGCACGCTGATACAGTGATACAGGTGCCTGATGATACAGTGATACAGTGGCATGATACAATGATCCACATTCAATATGGTCTTATCTCAGTTGATCACCTTTTCTATGATTTCATTCCATCTTATTCAACACTATTTATCCTTATCCTAACTGAACTCTCTCTCTCTCTCGCTCTTGGGTTTTATCCCTGGCTGATAAGAGGGTCAGACCAACCCCAGCTTGATTCTCTCTCTCTCTCTCTCTCTCTCTCTCTCTCTCTCTCTCTCTCTCTCTCTCTCTCTCTCTCTCTCTCTCTCTCTCAGCTTGACTCAACTCCCCAGTACCGACAGGTTGGGCCATTGGCCCCAAGCTGAGCTGTGAGTAGCGTGGAGGACGCTTCAACCTCCAGCCAAACCTCTCATAGAATTCAAATTCTGGATATGGAAGAGGAGGCGTCGTCCGTCGCCAGTCAGCAGACGCGACCGTCGCCAGCCAGCAGACAAGTCCGTCGCCAGCCAGCAGACCCGTCCGTCGCCAGCCAGCAGACTCGTCCGTCGCCAGCTAGCAGACCTGTCCGTCGCCAGCCAGCAGACCCGTCCGTCGCCAGCCAGCAGACCCGTCCGTCGCCAGCCAGCAGACCCGTCCGTCGCCAGCCAGCAGACCTGTCCGTCGCCAGCCAGCAGACCCGTCCGTCGCCAGCCAGCAGACTCGTCCGTCGCCAGCAAGCAGACCCGTCCGTCGCCAGCCAGCAGACAAGTCCATCGCCAGCCAGCAGACAAGTCCGTCGCCAGCCAGCAGACCCGTCCGTCGCCAGCCAGCAGACAAGTCCGTCGCCAGCCAGCAGACCCGTCCGTCGCCAGCCAGCAGACCCGTCCGTCGCCAGCCAGCAGACCCGTCCGTCGCCAGCCAGCAGACACGTCCGTCGCCAGCCAGCAGACCCGTCCGTCGCCAGCCAGCAGACTCGTCCGTCGCCAGCCAGCAGACAAGTCCGTCGCCAGCCAGCAGACCCGTCCGTCGCCAGCCAGCAGACCCGTCCGTCGCCAGCCAGCAGACAAGTCCGTCGCCAGCCCGCAGACCCGTCCGTCGCCAGCCAGCAGACCCGTCCGTCGCCAGCCCGCAGACCCGTCCATCGCCAGCCCGCAGACCCGTCCGTCGCCAGCCAGCAGACCCGTCCGTCGCCAGCCAGCAGACCCGTCCGTCGCCAGCCCGCAGACCCGTCCGTCACCAGCCAGCAGACAAGTCCGTCGCCAGCCAGCAGACAAGTCCGTCGCCAGCCAGCAGACCCGTCCGTCGCCAGCCAGCAGACTCGTCCGTCGCCAGCAAGCAGACCCGTCTGTCGCCAGCAAGCAGACCCGACCGTCGCCAGCCAGCAGACGCGTCCGTCGCCAGCAAGCAGACCCGACCGTCGCCAGCCAGCAGACGCGTCCGTCGCCAGCAAGCAGACCCGTCCGTCGCCAGCCAGCAGACCCGTCCGTCGCCAGCCAGCAGACAAGTCCGTCGCCAGCCAGCAGACAAGTCCGTCGCCAGCCAGCAGACTCGTCCGTCGCCAGCCAGCAGACAAGTCCGTCGCCAGCCAGCAGACCCGTCCGTCGCCAGCCAGCAGACAAGTCCGTCGCCAGCCAGCAGACAAGTCCGTCGCCAGCCAGCAGACAAGTCCGTCGCCAGCCAGCAGACAAGTCCGTCGCCAGGCAGCAGACAAGTCCGTCGCCAGCCAGCAGACCCGTCCGTCGCCAGCCAGCAGACACTTCAAACGTGACTCAAAGGCCGGAGTTGAGAGAACAAATGGAAAACTGCTGAGAGTGATGGACGTTGATAGTGTGAAAAGTGTCGCGATAGTGACACTGGCGAGAGAGCCTGATGGTGAGGGCCGGGGGGGGGGGGTAAAAATTGATGGTGAAGGCTGGGTATGATGATGATGATGATGATGATGATGATGATGGTGAGGACTAGTGGGTTAATGTTTAGGGTAAGGCCTGGGTATGAAAGTTGATGGTGATCCCTACATCACTTTCCTTCCATTCACCACCATCCTCACCATTCACCTCCTCTCTCACCCAAAACACCTTCACTACCCTTTCAGCATCTACCCTCTAAGTCACCACCATCACAATACTTCACCATTTTCACAACCCCCTCACCATCTTCTTTACCCTCCATCACTATCTTCTCTAAACCTCACTCCCTTCCCTGCCATTTACCGCCTACCCTGTTGTTCACTATCTTCCCTGCTTTCACTATCTTTACCACCATTCACGAAGTTTTTGACCCTTCACCACCTTCTTAATCTACCATTTACCACCTTTTTAATCTACCATTCACCACCTATTTAATCTACAATTCACCACCTTTTTAATCTACCATTCACCACCTTCTTAATCTACCATTCACCACCTTCTTAATCTACCATTCACCACCTTCTTAATCTACCATTCACACCTTCTTATTCTACCATTCACCACCTTCTTAATCTACCATTCACCACCTTCTTAATCTACCATTCACCACCTTCTTAATCTACCATTCACCACCTTCTTAATCTACCATTCACCACCTTCTTAATCTACCATTCACCACCTTCTTTATCTACCATTCACCACCTTCTTAATCTACCATTCACCACCTTCTTAATCTACCATTCACCACCTTCTTAATCTACCATTCACCACCTTCTTAATCTACCATTCACCACCTTCTTAATCTACCATTCACCACCTTCTTATTCTACCATTCACCACCTTCTTAATCTACCATTCACCACCTTCTTAATCTACCATTCACCACCTTCTTAATCTACCATTCACCACCTTCTTAATCTACCATTCACCACCTTCTTTATCTACCATTCACCACCTTCTTAATCTACCACATACCACCTTCTTAATCTACCATTCACCACCTTCTTAATCTACCATTTACCACCTTCTTAATCTACCATTTACCACCTTCTTAATCTACTATTCACCACCTTCTTAATCTACCATATACCACCTTCTTAATCTACTATTCACCACCTTCTTAATCTACCATTCACCACCTTCTTAATCTACCATTCACCACCTTCTTAATCTACTATTCACCACCTTCTATATCTACCCTACACCACCTTCTATATCTACCATTCACCACCTTCTTTATCTACCATTCACCACCTTCTTAATCTACCATTCACCACCTTCTTAATCTACCATCTACCACCTACTTAATCTACCATTCACCACCTTCTTAATCTACCCTACACCGCCACATCTACTCACATATATACACATTTAATAATCACGTAGAAAATAACATATTGGATGAATCTAAGTGAGAATGCAGTCAGATATTTTGCGAGAATAGAAATTAATTTATATTCCATTATATAGAAAAGGGTGATAATGGTACAAGGGCCTTACTCCCCTATTATAATACACAGACAAAGGGCAGACACACAGCCCCTAATGTGGGCTCCGAACACGCAGAAATTGACTTACAGAGACAAAGTCATTTTCTTGTGTTGATTCGAACTCACAGGAAACAAATGGAAAGTTGCGTGTGATAACAGTTTCGTGTTATCACAAAAGTGTGTTATTTGTTTGCTTGTGATCTGTGTTATGTCAGAACTCTATGACGTAAATCCCATTAGGGCAAAGTTAGTCATTATACTGCAATGAATGTTTAAATACAATGAAGATAATAATATTTTTTTGGAGATAAATGCTGCAATAAATTCGAATATATTGTATCTTACCACTATCATTTGGGAGTTTTACAATGAGTGATAAATCATACAATGACATTATATTTCATGATTAACACAGACCTTCTGTTTATTTCACGTGTTTATGATGCTTTTTGACTCTGAATAAATCCTTGTACAATATATGAAATCCATTCTATTTTATATATCGATAAGAAAATATCCGTTTGTTTGTCAAAGGTTAGAAGCCAGAAGTTAGGGGCTAGCCTCACACAAATTTTCAGGATGACACATAGATTGTAGGGGACTGTAAAAGTTTAGTTTTCTCCAATCGAGGTTTTCAAAGGTTTTTAGCTGCTCATAATACTGCATGTTGTCTTAGAGAGAGAGAGAGAGAGAGAGAGAGAGAGAGAGAGAGAGAGAGAGAGAGAGAGAGAGAGAGAGAGAGAGAGAGAGAGAGAGAGAGAGAGAGAGAGAGAGGAGAGAGAGAGAGAGAGAGAGAGAGAGAGAGAGAGAGAGAGAGAGAGAGAGAGAGAGAGAGAGAGAGAGAGAGAGAGAGAGAGAGAGTGAGAGAGAGAGAGAGAGAGAGAGAGAGAGAGAGAGAGAGAGAGAGAGAGAGAGAGAGAGAGAGAGAGAGAGAGAGAGAGAGAGAGAGAGAGTGAGAGAGAGAGAGAGAGAGAGAGAGAGAGAGAGAGAGAGAGAGAGAGAGAGAGAGAGAGAGAGAGAGAGAGAGAGAGAGAGAGAGAGAGAGAGAGAGAGAGAGAGGAGAGAGAGAGAGAGAGAGAGAGAGAGAGAGAGAGAGAGAGAGAGAGAGAGAGAGAGAGAGAGATAGAGAGAGAGAGAGAGAGAGAGAGAGAGAGAGAGAGAGAGAGAGATAGAGAGAGAGAGAGAGAGAGAGAGAGAGAGAGAGAGAGAGAGAGAGAGAGAGAGAGAGAGAGAGAGAGAGAGAGAGAGAGAGAGAGAGAGAGAGAGAGAGAGAGAGAGAGAGAGAGGCCAGAAATATCTCCCCCTCCCCCCCCCCCCTCTAGATGGTTTTCCACCAATGCAGTTGCCTAGTCATTAAACCTAACCTACCCAAAGGTACCAAAGGTACAGGATCCACAACATCCTGTTTGGGGTCTCAGAGCCAGAATCAGATAACTCTGATATCAGTTATCAGGCCTCGTTATCACCCCTCAGAACTTGTGACTAGTTATCAGGCATCACTATTTCCAGCAGAAGTTATCATTAGTTATCACTATACACTTTCACCCTAAGAACATATAACAAGTTATGAGGCCTCACTATCTCCCAAGAACGTGTAAGAAGTCATCAGGAACCACTATCACTATATTAGGGAGCCGGTCGGCCGAGCGGACAGCACGCTGGACTTGTGATCCTGTGGTCCTGGGTTCGATCCCAGGCGCCGGCAGGAAACAATGGGCAGAATTTCTTTCACCCTATGCCTCTGTTACATAGCAGTAAAATAGGTACCTGGGTGTTAGTCAGCTGTCACGGGCTGCTTCCTGGGAGTGGAGGCCTGGTCAAGGACCGGCCCGCGGGGAGACTAAAGCCCCGAAATTATCTCAAGATAACCTCAAGACCACCTTCTGAACTTGTAGAAAGTTATCAAAGTTCACTATCACCCTCAGAACTTATAGAAAGTTATAAAAATTTCACAATCACCTTCTGAACTTATAATTTAATTTCACAGACTCGTGGCGGTCCTGGGAGACCAGAACCTGTGAGAGAGAGACAGCAAGAACTCATTAAACTCATCACTGGCGCGTGTTGCAGAATCAACACTCTCCTCAACACTCAGTGATGAAGCCATTTGCTGAGCATGATATCTCCGACGCTCAGCTTGAGATATATTACAGTAAGTCTTGTGTAAGAACACAGCCGCCAGATCTTGAAGGATATTACTGTAAGCTTAGAGAAACAGCTCAGGAAGCTATCTCATAGCAGCAACTAAGATGAATCCTGCAACCTCAAACTTCATGTTGCAATGCTGAGAAATGTTCCAGATATACGAGGTGTGTCAATTACATTAAAATATAATTATTTTGCGTATTAATTCACTCCAAACTCCCTAGAAAACATCTCAACCAAATTACGTCCTCAAAGGACTCGCTAATTACCGTCTCTAGGCCATTAGAGTATTAAAAATCATTACATTATTGGTAGTAAATCTGGTGTTACGTAATAAAGTAACACCAACATATATTAATAGACGTCACACCATGTAGGGAAATGAGTTGTATCACCTGGGAGACTCCGTCGAGCTCTGAAAACTAATTTGGGAGAGTAGGCAAGGTTTGAGACGGGAGATTAGGTGCTCACTCTCTCCCTCGCACTAAATTGTTCCTTCTGTCAATTCTCAAGCTAATGAGCTCCTTCATACAGGATTCACACGCCCACTTGAAAGTCTTCACTAATTTATCCAAGGCATTTGTTATTAAATTATTGTTGCTGACAAGAGATATCACATTTACTATCAAGAAATAATATTGTATTGTTCAGCAATAAATAACACTATATTTGTTAACTGGACATTACACTATACACACAGAAATCACAATAGCGTGATGCTTCAAATGAACAAATCCACAAGGGTCGTGAAGAGGGTTCGAACTTACATCCGGGATGATCCCAGACGCTAATTTAGTCGACTAAGCCACGACATGGTTAAAGAATTGTAACTGGGAGTTCTACTGATCTCATACGGATCCTGTAGCCTCTCCGAGACACAAACCAGGGTTTTACACAATTTCCCCCATGCACTCGGGCTCTGCCAACAAGCTGTTTTTCTCCTCTATTTTAAACTAAGCCACGACATTATTTTTACCATGTCGTAGCCTAGTCGACTAAGGCAGCGTCTGGAATGATCCCGGGCGTAAGTTCGAGTCCTCTTCACGGCCCTTGTGGATTTGTACATTACACTATATTTGCTATCAGGAGATTACACTGTAATGTAATCCAGGCACATAACTATACTGTGCCAGACACATAAACAATATATATGATTATCATAGCTCCCAAGAGAACTACGGGATCACCATAGCCCGTGCTGCTTGGAACTTTTTGTTTCAAGTAGCGAATCTTAAACAACAACAACAATCCTAAGAGATTATTATTCCAGAAACTAAACACTCAGACACATCAAATAATTATATAAAATAATAATTATAATTATAAAAATAATTATATAATTTTATAATTATATAGTCTTATAATTATAAAATAATTATAAGACATACAAAACATTTTCTTACCAGAAACCTTAACTATTTCTTGCTATCCCAATAGAACACAAATTATCTTCAAAGACAATTATCACCTTATCACCACCATCTCACCTTATCACCTTATCTCTCTGCTCGATTATGGCAGGATTTCAATGTTGCAAGGGTTCGATGCTCAAATATTTGAATGGTGCAAAGAAGAATTTATTCTTGAAAATGCTGCATGCAGAATACAGCTGTAGAGCGGATTTATCTTCATGGCATAAATCGTAACTCGAGGTTGTGATTACGCTGGCACAGGTCAGTGAAAATTATTTCATGTATTATAAAAATGCAAACAATGTTTCTTTTTTTTAATTTAGAGGTACAAACAATTTAATTTAGAGGTGCAAACAATTTCATTTAGAGGTGCAAACAATGTAATTTAGAGGTGCAAACAATGTAATTTAGAGGTGCAAACAATGTCATTTAGAGGTGCAAACAATGTCATTTAGAGGTGCAAACAATGTAATTTAGAGGTGCAAACAATGTCATTTAGAGGTGCAAACAATGTAATTTAGAGGTACAAACAATTTAATTTAGAGGTGCAAAGAATGTCATTTAGAGGTGCAAACAATGTAATTTAGAGGTACAAACAATTTAATTTAGAGGTGCAAACAATGTCATTTAGAGGTGCAAACAATGTAATTTAGAGGTGCAAACAATGTAATTTAGAGGTACAAACAATGTCATTTAGAGGTGCAAACAATGTCATTTAGAGGTGCAAACAATGTCATTTAGAGGTGCAAACAATGTCATTTAGAGGTGCAAACAATGTCATTTAGAGGTGCAAACAATGTAATTTAGAGGTGCAAACAATGTCATTTAGAGGTGCAAACAATGTCATTTAGAGGTGCAAACAATGTAATTTAGAGGTGCAAACAATTTAATTTAGAGGTGCAAACAATGTAATTTAGAGGTGCAAACAATGTAATTTAGAGATACAAACAATTTAATTTAGAGATACAAACAATTTAATTTAGAGGTGCAAACAATGTAATTTAGAGGTGCAAACAATGTAATTTAGAGATACAAACAATTTAATTTAGAGGTGCAAACAATGTAATTTAGAGGTGCAAACAATGTAATTTAGAGGTGCAAACAATGTTTGGCATTCCAATAGTTGAAATTGTGGATGTGTTTATGGATATATGGGACTGTGTAGTTAATCAAATATGCTTTTACTCATGCGTAAATTAACTCAGTAACGCGTTTTATTATTAATATATTTTGTATATATGAATACATTCGTGAGTGTGTGCATGTATTTCAGACACAAACTCACACTAACTGCCTACAAAATCGAAATTCAATAACATTTACCTCCCATTCACTCATTCAATCATTCACATACAAAAAAAAACTGAAGCTCTCCCAAACCATTCGGGACTTTACGATAAATTGAGTTCGATTTGACCGCTTAAGACTCTCATTTTCAGAGGCGCATTGATTACCTGTCAAGAGAGTCAGTCAGTCATGTCAAGGACTCCCAAAAGACACCAGAAACTCTCATTTCTGAAACGGGATGAGAGATGATCTGAAACTTGAGAGTTTTTTCAATCTCATTTGAAACTTTTAGCGTGTTTCTTTCAGACTTTTTTTAGATATATATCTGAGAGAGAAGACTTTTTAAGGTGGAAGTCTTACACGAGATGATTAACGTCTGAAATGAGGGATTATGGAAAAGCTAATTTTCCTCTGATGAGTTGGTAATGTGATAGATTTAAGGATGGTAAAAGAGTGTTAAAGTGAAAAGTGGGACTCAATAATTTGCTGCCAAGCGCTACACTTTACTGTCAGACTCTACACTTTACTGTCAGACTCTACACTTTACTGTCAGACTCTACACTTTACTGCCAGACTCTACACTTTACTGTCAGACTCTACACTTTACTGCCAGACTCTACACTTTACTGTCAGACTCTACACTTTACTGCCAGACTCTACACTTTACTTCCAGACTCCACACTTTACTGCCAGACTCTACACTTTACTGTCAGACTCTACACTTTACTGCCAGGCTCTACACTTTACTGCCAGACTCTACACTTCACTGCCAGACTCTACACTTTACTGTCAGACTCTACACTTTACTGCCAGACTCTACACTTTACTGTCAGACTCTACACTTTACTGCCAGACTCTACATTTTACTGCCAGACTCTACACTTTACTGCCAGACTCTACACTTTACTGTCAGACTCTACACTTTACTGTCAGACTCCACACTTTACTTCCAGACTCCACACTTTACTGTCAGACTCTACACTTTACTTCCAGACTCTACACTTTACTGCCAAGCTCTACACTTTACTTCCAGACTCCCCACTTTACTGCCAGACTCTACACTTTACTTCCAGACTCCCCACTTTACTTCCAGACTCTACACTTTACTGTCAGACACTACACTTTACTGCCAGACTCCACACTTTACTGCTAGACTCCACACTTTACTGCCAGACTCTACACTTTACTGTCAGACTCTACACTTTACTGCCAGACTCCACACTTTACTGTCAGACTCCACACTTTACTGTCAGACTCTACACTTTACTGCCAGACTCCACACTTTACTGTCAGACTCTACACTTTACTGTCAGACTCCACACTTTACTGCTAGACTCTACACTTTACTGTCAGACTCCACACTTTACTGTCAGACTCCACACTTTACTGTCAGACTCCACACTTTACTGCCAGACTCTACACTTTACTGTCAGACTCTACACTTTACTGCCAGACTCTACACTTTACTGTCAGACTCCACACTTTACTGTCAGACTCTACACTTTACTGCCAGACTCCACACTTTACTGCTAGACTCTACACTTTACTGTCAGACACTACACTTTACTGCCAGACTCTACACTTTACTGCCAGACTCTACACTTTACTGCCAGACTCTACACTTTACTGCTAGACTCTACACTTTACTGCCAGACTCTACACTTTACTGCCAGACTCTACACTTTACTGTCAGACTCTACACTTTACTGCCAGACTCTACACTTTACTGAAAGACTCTACACTTTACTGCCAGACTCTACACTTTACTGTCAGACTCTACACTTTACTGCCAGACTCTACACTTTACTGTCAGACTCTACACTTTACTGCCAAGCTCTACACTTTACTTCCAGACTCCCCACTTTACTGCCAGACTCTACACTTTACTGCCAGACTCCACACTTTACTGCCAGACTCTACACTTTACTGCCAGACTCCACACTTTACTGCCAGACTCTACACTTTACTGCCAGACTCTACACTTTACTGCCAGACTCTACACTTTACTGCCAGACTCCACACTTTACTGCCAGACTCTACACTTTACTGCTAGACTCTACACTTTACTGCCAGACTCTACACTTTACTGCCAGACTCTACACTTTACTGCCAGACTCTACACTTTACTGCCAGACTCTACACTTTACTGTCAGACTCTACACTTTACTGCCAAGCTCTACACTTTACTTCCAGACTCCACACTTTACTGTCAGACTCTACACTTTACTGCCAGACTCTACACTTTACTGTCAGACTCTACACTTTACTGCCAGACTCTACACTTTACTGTCAGACTCTACACTTTACTGCCAGACTCCACACTTTACTGCCAGACTCCACACTTTACTGTCAGACTCTACACTTTACTGCCAGACTCTACACTTTACTGCCAGACTCTACACTTTACTGCCAGACTCTACACTTTACTGTCAGACTCTACACTTTACTGCCAGACTCCACACTTTACTGCCA
The DNA here is from genome assembly GCF_040958095.1 of Procambarus clarkii. Lineage (NCBI taxonomy): Eukaryota > Metazoa > Arthropoda > Malacostraca > Decapoda > Cambaridae > Procambarus > Procambarus clarkii. Next base: position 21,441,053 of record NC_091203.1, on the reverse strand, counting down.
GACTCCACACTTTACTGACAGACTCCACACTTTACTGCTAGACTTCACACTTTACTGCTAGACTCCACACTTTACCGCCAGACTCCACACTTTACCGCCAGACTCCACACTTTACTGTCAGACTCCACACTTTACCGCCAGACTTTACACTTTACTGCCAGACTTTACACTTCACTACAGTCTTACAAACTTTATCATGGAACTCAACAATTTTGTGCATGAGAAACTTTCAAGCAGGAAAACGAACCTTCCTCTAATGATATATTGTAACGACGGGCCAAGACATTGTAAATAAAACATCTGTTTTGATTTTGATATGAAATATAAGCGATTCGGTATATCTGAATTGACATACTTTTACAATTACAATTATACAATTACGGACCCCGCAAGCTGGAGTCCGTAATTGTTGACTTAGAGAACATTGTATTAAATGTTAAAGCTTTGTAGGGTAAGCAGGCGATGAGTCACAATAACGTGGCTGAAGTATGTTAACCAGACCACACACTAGAAGGTGAAGGGACGACGATGTTTCGGTCCGTCCTGGACCATTCATAATCGACTTGAAAATGGTCCAGAACGGACCGAAACGTCCTGTTAAAGGCGGTGATCTCTGCACCCGTTCCTACCACTCTTATCTCTCATATCATATGTTTAATGTTACTGATAATATTTTCCTTGATGTGAAAATCAATTGGAGTAATGCGGAGGATTCGAACCCTCGACTTGTGTTACTCCCAAGCCGCGCACCTTACCACTGTACCACGACAGGGTATAAGTTATTCATCCTGGGAGGCGGCTTGGGAGTATTCATGTCGAGGGTTCGAGCCGCCGCTTGGCTCTACTTAACTCTATCATTTATATATATCGGGTTAGGTGGCTGAGCGGACAGAACACTGGACGCGTGATCCTGTGGTCCCGGGTTCGATCCCGGGCGGCGACGAGAAACAACGGGCAGAGTTTCTATTACCCTGATGCCCCTGTTACCTAGCAGTAAATAGGTACCTGGGAGCTAGTCAGCTGTCACGGGTTGCTTCGTGGGGGTGGAGGCCTGGTCGAGGACCGGGCCGCGGGGACACTAAGCCCCGAAATCATCTCAAGATAACCTCAAGATAGTGTGATTTCCTTGTGTGTTTCTCAGTGGTGGTGGCCGGTAGCCAGCCCGTTATCAGATCAATACTTTCCCAAATAATCATAAATCTAAATTCATTCAGTTAACAGATGTTGTTGTTGGCTCTGACTTGTTTAAATAGTTTCAAAAGTTTGTTTACATCACCTGTGTTAATACCTGTCATCTACCTGAAGACGTTGAACCTGTCATCTACCTGAAGACGTTGAGCAACCTGTCATCTACCTGAAGACGCTGAACAACCTGTCATCTACCTGACGACGTTGAACAACCTGTCATCTACCTGAAGACGTTGAACAACCTGTCATCTACCTGAAGACGTTGAACAACCTGTCATCTACCTGAAGACGTTGAACAACCTATCATCTACCTGAAGACGTTGAACCTGTCATCTACCTGAAGACGCTGAACAACCTGTCATCTACCTGAAGACGTTGAACAACCTGTCATCTACCTGAAGACGTTGAACAACCTGTCATCTACCTGAAGACGCTGAACAACCTGTCATCTACCTGAAGACGCTGAACAACCTGTCATCTACCTGAAGACGTTGAACAACCTGTCATCTACCTGAAGACGTTGAACAACCTGTCATCTACCTGAAGACGTTGAACAACCTGTCATCTACCTGAAGACGTTGAACAACCTGTCATCTACCTGAAGACGTTGAACAACCTGTCATCTACCTGAAGACGTTGAACAACCTGTCATCTACCTGAAGACGTTGAACAACCTGTCATCTACCTGAAGACGTTGAACAACCTGTCATCTACCTGAAGACGTTGAACCTGTCATCTACCTGAAGACGTTGAACAACCTGTCATCTACCTGAAGACGTTGAACAACCTGTCATCTACCTGAAGACGTTGAACAACCTGTCATCTATCTGAAGACGTTGAACAACCTGTCATCTACCTGAAGACGTTGAACAACCTGTCATCTACCTGAAGACGTTGAACAACCTGTCATCTACCTGAAGACGTTGAGCAACCTGTCATCTACCTGAAGACGTTGAACAGCGAGAGGTTCATTAATCTCTCATTGTACTGAAGGACATGAATAATGTAACGCCGTCTCCTGAGGTGAAGGTCTCACTATTGATCCGGATCTCTCAGTCTGAGTTAAATCGTTTTTGAGAGATTAATCGGTTAATCGATTAATTTGAGGAGGACAAGTCTCACTTATTGAGACTTTGTCTCCCTCAAATTAATCTTCCATGTAATCCCTTAATGATCCTTGTTTCCCATCTCGTTGCTTGCTTCTGCAACATTGATCAACTTTTCGTTGTTTGCCAACAACATTGAGAACACTGTATTCCTTCGTTGGCTTATATGCAGATTGGGTCACGAAGCAGGCTTATATTTATTATTTTCTACCACAGACGTGGCCAGACATTTACAATGCTAACCAGCATATATATATACATTTTCTTCTGTCCTCCATGGACAGGGTGAGAGATCTGTTAAACATTTAGTTCAGGGATTTATTGAACAATGAACTATAGAAGGGAAGCAATCTATGGCTGCCTCCAGAAACTCCTCTTCGTTTGAAAGTCATATTTTTTCCGTTCCAATCAAATCCTGCATAGTTAAAGACCCCAACTATGCACACATCACTGATAACATTGTTTATCACCAACGTCTTGAGTGTCCAGAGTGAAAGCTATATACTGCTGTTGTTGCGAGTTCCTAGATGTCCTCAACCGATTCTACAAAAAATAATTTCGTTGTGACTTTTGGTCCTGGGAAGCAGAACGGATCCTCGCTGATGTCCACCAAACAATATTTAGGTATCAGGTTTGACTGAGTTTGTTTACCTCTGGCCAAGTCGGTGGAAGGTCTGCCTTGAAACATAGAGCGGCAAAGCTCGATTTCCTAATGTCAAAGCGAACGAAATTGCATTAATATATTTTGAGAGGGCTGGAACGCAAACACTACCTGAATTTCAATATACGTTTGAAATTCCACACAGAAGAGGCAGCTTGCTGGGGAACGAGTTTCACTTCTCAATAAATAGTTCCTAAACAGTAAATACAGAATCTGATAGTGAACTGTGATGAGCTCAGACACAGTCAGCAGTGATGATAACGAGCGAGATAAAAGTGATGGTGTAAAGTGAGGAGGCCTACAGTAAAGTGTGAAGTGGTTCAGTAAAGTGTGCAGTGGTTCAGTAAAGTTTGGAGTGGTTCATTAAAGTGTGTAGTGGTGCAGTAAGGTGTGGAGTGGTTCAGTAAAGTGTGGAGTGGTTCAGTAAGGTGTGGAGTGGTTCAGTAAAGTGTGGAGTGGTTCAATAAAGTGTGGAGTGATTCAGTAAGGTGTGGAGTGGTTCAGTAAAGTGTGGAGTGGTTCAATAAAGTGTGGAGTGGTTCAGTAAGGTGTGGAGTGGTTCAGTAAGGTGTGGAGTGGTTCAGTAAGGTGTGGAGTGGTTCAATAAAGTGTGGAGTGGTTCAATAAAGTGTGGAGTGGTGCATGCAAAAGTTCAAAGGTCAAAGGTGCCATGCATAAGGTCAATGAAATCGAACGGATTCTATATTTAATTCTCTCCTGAGGTCAAAGTTGGGGTCCCACGAGCAGTGACAAGCAGCCAGTGCTGAACCCGAGCTCACAGTGACTACAGCGGACAATACAGGCTCCTACAAGTCAGAATCTTAATTCGATCGCACGAGAAAGTTCGTAAATGTGTTCGAATAGAGTTCGAAACACTGATCACCATAATTCAGATCAGAGGTCATGAGTCGGGTCAACAGTCAAAATGCATGATTGACAGGTGACCTCAAATGGTCATTACACCCTTAACTATTGTCTTAGTCAGGTAGTAATCAATCCAATTGCATTCAAGAATCTATTATCTTCAAGATTTAATATAAAACAAACCCATTACATATATTTTGGAAGGGAACTATCGGAAGAGAGCGCCAAGCCATTACGACTATATAGCACTGGGAAGGGGTCAGGATAAGGATTTGGGATGGGACGGTGGGAAAGGAATGGTGTCCAGCCATTTGCGGATGGTCGGGGATTGAACGTCGACCTGCATGAAGCGAGGCCGTCGCTCTACCGTCCACCCCAAGTGGTTGGTAGATATTTTGTAATTTACGTAGGTTTTCGTCAATGTTTATATATATATATATATATATATATATATATATATATATATATATATATATATATATTATATATATATATATATATATATATATATATATATATATATATATATATATATATATATATATATATATATATATATATATATATATATATATATATATACACACAATGTTATTATGCCTGATTTATGATTTTCATAATTGTGATTGTGTAATTGTATTTAAAGGTTTACAATTAGCAATATTTACACCTGAGTTTACACTAGTAAACCCATTTACAAGACACAGGTCGCGGAGGTAAACAGCAGCTGGAGTTAACTGCCTGTAATTAAACCCACACGAGGCAACGAGCTCGTCCAGGAAAAGTATCCCTTAACGGTAAACAGTTTACGGTAAACTGCGCGTAAATCGCTAATGTATAAAGTGGCAGGGAATTATGGGAATTAAAAAGGAAAGGTTTAACAGTGAGAATAACGAACACAGGGGAATAACGGAGAGCACTGGAATAACGGAGATATATAAGCAGTAACGGTATAACTCGATAATAAGGAAGAACATAGGGGTATGGGGGGGGGGTGATGAAGAACATGGGAATGATGAAGAACACAGGGAAATATGAAAGAACACAGATGTTCTATTGCAAAATAACGAACCACAAAGGTGTTCGTTGCTTAATTTACGCATATGTTTGACAGTGTTCATGGACCGCCCTGGACCGTTCATGGACCGCCCTGAACCACCCTAGACCGTTCATGGACCGCCCTGGGCCGTCCTAGACCGTTCATGGACCGCCCTGGACCGTCCTAGACCGTTCATGGACCGCCCTGGACCGTTCATGGACCGCCCTGAACCGCCCTGGACCACCCTAAACCGTTCATGGACCGCCCTGGACCGTTCATGGACCGCCCTGGTTGATACCTGGTTGATGGGGTTCTGGGAGTTGTTCTACTGCCCAAGCCCGGCCCGAGGCCAGGCTTGACTTGTGAGAGTTTGGTCCACCAGGCTGTTGCTTGGAGCGGCCCGCAGGCCCACATATACCTGCTTGATGGGGTTCTGGGAGTTCTTCTACTGCCCAAGCCCGGCCCGAGGCCAGGCTTGACTTGTGAGAGTTTGGTCCACCAGGCTGTTGCTTGGAGCGGCCCGCAGGCCCACATATACCTGGTTGATGGGGTTCTGGGAGTTCTTCTACTGCCCAAGCCCGGCCCGAGGCCAGGCTTGACTTGTGAGAGTTTGGTCCACCAGGCTGTTGCTTGGAGCGGCCCGCAGGCCCACATATACCTGGTTGATGGGGTTCTGGGAGTTCTTCTACTCCCCAAGCCCGGCCCGAGGCCAGGCTTGACTTGTGAGAGTTTGGTCCACCAGGCTGTTGCTTGGAGCGGCCCGCAGGCCCACATATACCTGCTTGATGGGGTTCTGGGAGTTCTTCTACTGCCCAAGCCCGGCCCGAGGCCAGGCTTGACTTGTGAGAGTTTGGTCCACCAGGCTGTTGCTTGGAGCGGCCCGCAGGCCCACATATACCTGGTTGATGGGGTTCTGGGAGTTCTTCTACTCCCCAAGCCCGGCCCGAGGCCAGGCTTGACTTGTGAGAGTTTGGTCCACCAGGCTGTTGCTTGGAGCGGTCCGCAGGCCCACATATACCTGGTTGATGGGGTTCTGGGAGTTCTTCTACTGCCCAAGCCCGGCCCGAGGCCAGGCTTGACTTGTGAGAGTTTGATCCACCAGGCTGTTGCTTGGAGATGCCCGCAGGCCCACATATCCACCACAGCCCGGTTGGTCCGGCACTCCCTGGAGGAATAAATCTAGTTTCCTCTTGAAAATGTCCACGGTTGTTCCGGCAATATTTCTTATGCTTGCTGGGAGGACGTTGAACAACCGCGGACCTCTGATGTTTATACAGTGTTCTCTGATTGTGCCTATGGCACCTCTGCTCTTCACTGGACCTCTGATGTTTATACAGTGTTCTCTGATTGTGCCTATGGCACCCCTGCTCTTCTCTGGACCTCTAATGTTTATACAGTGTTCTCTGATTGTGCCTATGGCACCTCTGCTCTTCACTGGTTCTATTCTGCATTTTCTTCCATATCGTTCACTCCAGTACGTTGTTATTTTACTGTGTAGATTTGGTACTTGGCCCTCCAGTATCTTCCAGGTGTATATTATTTGGTATCTCTCTCGTCTTCTTTCTAGTGAGTACATTTGGAGAGCTTTGAGACGATCCCAATAATTTAGGTGCTTTATTGCGTCTATGCGTGCCGTATATGTTCTCTGTATTCCCTCTATGCCCTGGACCGCCCTGGACCGTTCATGGACCGCCCTGGACCGTTCATGGACCGCCCTGGACCGTTCATGGACCGCGCTGGACCGTTCATGGACCGCCCTGGACCGCTATGGCCCGCTATGGACCGTTTTATCACGAAACTCACTAATCAAAACATAAAATCAGTATCGTAAACATAATTTAACATATAACTGCCCACGAAGGTAAAGAGATACATTGATAACAGCCAATTTAACACATATTTCTTCAATCATGTCATCTGTATGTTTGATATATTTGGGATTCAGCGTTTTTGTCAGCTGGTCATCGAGTCCCACACACACACATATATATATGTTGTGTGAGGGTAAAAACCCGGGTATTGGACGTATCTGCACCTTTGATGTGAGTTATGCATCAAAGGCACTCTTCTGTTTCACTTTGTTTCCCCTCTGCATCTCTCTCTCTCTGTCTTGTTCTCCATTTCTCTCTCCCTCTATCTCTCTCTCTCTCTCTCTCTCCCTCTCTCTCTCTCTCTCTCTCTCTCCCTCTATCTATCTCTCTCTCTCTCTCTGTTTCCCCTCGCATTAACTTGAATATTATGATCTCCCTTAGATTCGTTCGTCATATCTCTCATCTGTCGAGAAATCACAGCTTTCACTAAGAGGTTTGATATATATATATATATATATATATATATATATATATATATATATATATATATATATATATATATATATATATATATATATATATATATATATATATATATATATATATATATATATATATATATATATATATATATGTTTAGAGAGGTTGAATCAGGCACCTCCGACAACGCCCTGAATAACTTACTCTATTCCCGTAACTTGACATGCGCAAAGTTGGACGCTAGTTCCAAAGTTCCCTTCTGAGAGCCCTTGTCAACAACACGGCCAATCACTCCCCGGACTCTGCCTTCTGGGAAGACCCTAAGGCGGCCCTCCTGATGGACATCTGATTCCTGGCAGTCTTTAACACGCTCCGGGGACGCTAAAGGGGATTGATTTTCTCGCTTCCAAGAAGTGAGCAGCGGTGAGGTCTTGCTTTAATCTTTCTGGACCAGTGAGTTCTTGACTTAATCTGTTTAGATCAGTGAGTTCTTGGTTTAATCTGTTTGGATCAGTGAGTTTTTGGCTTAATCTGTTTGGATCAGTAAGTTCTTGGTTTAATCTGTCTGGACCAATGAGGTCTTGACTTAATCTGTTAGATCAGTGAGTTCTTGGTTTAATCTGTTTAGATCAGTAAGTTCTTGGTTTAATCTGTTTGGATCAGTGAGTTCTTGGTTTAATCTGTTTGGATCAATGAGTTCTTGGTTTAATCTGTTTGGATCAGTGAGTTCTTGGTTTAATCTGTTTAGATCAGTGAGTTCTTGACTTAATCTGTTTAGATCAGTGAGTTCTTGACTTAATCTGTTTGGATCAGTGAATTCTTGACTTAATCTGTCTGGACCAGTGAGCTCTTGGTTTAATCTGTTTGGATCAGTGAGTTCTTGACTTAATCTGTTTGCATCAGTGAATTCTTGACTTAATCTGTTTGGATCAGTGAATTCTTGACTTAATCTGTTTGGATCAGTGAGTTCTTGACTTAATCTGTTTAGATCAGTGAGTTCTTGACTTAATCTGTCTGAACCAGTGAGTTCTTGGTTTAATCTGTTTGGATCAGTGAATTCTAGACTTAATCTGTTTGGATCAGTGAGTTCTTGACTTAATCTGTCTGCACCAGTGAGGTCTTGGTTTAATCTGTTTAGATCAGTAAGTTCTTGGTTTAATCTGTATAGATCAGTGAGTTCTAGACTTAATCAGTTTTATTTTAAAAATTAATAATAAATTATTAATGATTAAAAATCATAAATATATTATTAATGAAGTTAACATTACGTTAACCTCGTATAACCGAGGCCTCGAGGAGTGACGTCACGTCACACCAAGTGACGGCTTATTCTCATTGGCCCACACCCCAGGCGACCAGCCAATAACATTTCCAACTTCCCTTGAGACCTGGGGCCAGATTCACGAAGCAGTTACGCAAGCACTTACGAACCTGTCCATCTTTTCTCAATCTTTGGCGGCTTTGTTTACAATTATTAAACAGTTAATGAGCTCCGAAGCACCAGGAGGCTGTTTATAACAATAACAACAGTTGATTGGCAAGTTTTCATGCTTGTAAACTGTTTAATAAATGTAACCAAAGCCGTCAAAGATTGAGGAAAGATGTACACGTTCGTAAGTGCTTGCGTAACTGCTTCGTGAATCTGGCCCCAGGTTCGTAAGTGCTTGCGTAACTGCTTTGTGAATCTGGGCTTGGTGTCTTCACTTCCGGTTTCTTTTGCGCGGGTAAAGCTTCTTTGTGAATCTGGGCGCAACACTTCAACACGAAGTGTACCGCTTCACCACAAAGTGTACCGCTTCAACACAAAGTGTACCAAATCAATACAAAGTTTACAGCTTCAACACAGAGTGTACAGCTTCAACACAGAGTGTACAGCTTCAACACAAAGTGTACCGCTTCAACACAAAGTGTACCGCTTCAACACAGAGCGTACAGCTTCAACACAGAGTGTACCGCTTCACCACAAAGTGTACCAAATCAATACAAAGTTTACAGCTTCAACACAGAGTGTACAGCTTCAACACAGAGTGTACAGCTTCAACACAAAGTGTACCGCTTCAACACAAAGTGTACCGCTTCAACACAGAGCGTACAGCTTCAACACAGAGTGTACCGCTTCACCACAAAGTGTACAGCTTCACCACAAAGTGTACCGCTTCAACACAAAGTGTACCGCTTCACCACAAAGTGTACCGCTTCACCACAAAGTGTACCGCTTCACCACAAAGTGTACCGCTTCACCACAAAGTGTACAGCTTCACCACAATGTGTACAGCTTCACCACAAAGTGTACCGCTTCACCACAAAGTGTACAGCTTCACCACAAAGTGTACCGCTTCAACACAAAGTGTACAGCTTCACCACAAAGTGTACCGCTTCAACACAAAGTGTACAGCTTCACCACAAAGTGTACCGCTTCACCACAAAGTGTACAGCTTCACCACAAAGTGTACCGCTTCAACACAAAGTGTACCGCTTCACCACAAAGTGTACCGCTTCACCACAAAGTGTACCGCTTCACCACAAAGTGTACAGCTTCACCACAATGTGTACAGCTTCACCACAAAGTGTACCGCTTCACCACAGAGTGTACCGCTTCACCGCAGAGTGTACCGCTTCAACACCTTCATCACATCCAGTAATAAGTCTAGAGCACCCAGCACTGAGGTATTTCCTCTCTAATGAGAGCTTAATTGGTTGTTTTCTCAGCTTATGGGAGAAGGACCTTGGATATTCCTTAAGATTTTCTTGGAAAAGTGTATGATATTTTGATGTGGGGGGGCGGGGGGGCGGGGGGGGGGGGGAAGGGGGGGGACTGAGACAGAGAGTTCTTCAAGTAGTTTCCGTTCGTCAGCGAAGCTGCGATTGGTGGATTCATGAGCTTCGAATGAGTAGTTTGCAGCAATGGATGAGAAGATCTAAACTAGTTAATGATTCTATTGTTTCCTGTCAATGATTCGTTGATCTTACCTGTCACGGGATAGACACCTGTCTAATTTATGATTTAATAAACGAGAAATATGATTTCGGAGGGTTTAAACGCTCCTCCTGGGGGAAAATAATTGTAATATAAGGATTATAAGGGATAATATATGAGTCTGCTCTATATTCTTAGTTGTGGGGAAATAGAGCGAGAGGAGTAACTCATAGTGTAGAGTAAATGCTCTACACTATAGAGGGAAGTCGGGCAGCAAGTTGTAGTGGAGACCTCAATGTTCCTCTAGAGCTGAGTGGCATATATATATATATATATATATATATATATATATATATATATATATATATATATATATATATATATATATATATATATATATATATATATATATACATATATATATATATATATATATATATATATATATATATATATATATATATATATATATATATATATATATATATATATTTTGGTAACAGTCTTTCTTGTAAACATATGTTGTTGAATATGACCGAAAAGGTTTAGATTAATAATTCTAACACGAATCTTCTCAATATTTTGTATGTTTTCTTCACTGTCGAGGGTAGTTGAAAAATTAACTCTTCAAAGTTCATTTTCCCATCTATATAAAAGTTCATATAAGTCGTCTTATAGTCAATTTTATGATTTGTTGACCAGACCACACACTAGAAGGTGAAGGGACGACGACGTTTTGGTCCGTCCTGGACCATTCTCGATACTTCAGCCTCGTTATTGTGACTCATTGCCTGATTTTTTATGATTTCTGAACTTATTTCACGTTCAATTGTGTATTGCAGGAAATTTTCAAATGTTGTTCCACATGAACAAACCCACAAGGGCCGTGACGAGGATTCGAACCTACGTCCAAGAGGATCCCAGACGCTGCCTGAATCGACTGAGCTACGACATGGTCAAAAGAATTGATCCTCTCGGACGTAGGTTCGAATCCTCCTCACGGCCCTTATGGATTTGTTCATTTGATGCATCAGGCTATTGTGATTTCTGTGTGTAATGCTGTTCCACATTCCGGTGAGTAAACAGCTTATCTGTGATTCCTGATAAGGGGCCAGGACAGGGCCCTGAGGGTCCCTGTCCCTGTCCCTGTTGGGGAGTCGGTCGGCCGAGCGGACAGCACACTGGAATTGTGATCCTGTGGTCCCGGGTTCGATCCCGGGCGCCGGCGAGAAACAATGGGCAGAGTTTCTTTCACCCTATGCCCCTGTTACCTAGCAGTAAAATAGGTACCTGGGTGTTAGTCAACTGTCACGGGCTGTTTCCTGGGGGTGGAGGCCTGGTCGAGGACCGGGCCGCGGGGACACTAAAGCCCCGAAATCATCTCAAGATAACCTCAAGATAACCTCCCTCTGCACCGGAATATGATAACCTATATACACACCATTAGATTCCCTTGGTATTTCCTACCAAGGTATTTCCTTGGTATTTCCTATTTGGTATCATCCTAGTCTATAAAACAAATCCACAAGGGCCGTGATGAGGGCTCGAACCTGCGCACGGGAGGTTCCAAACAATTCACAGCTCTTGTGGATTTGTTCATTTGATAGAAATCACAATAGTGGAATATATGTGTGTATCCAAATCCATATATCTAACCAATCTCTTGTAAGTCACAGAATCTTGTCCCCAATCGTTTCCACTTCGAACACGAGTGTGAGGAACACTCTGTAATAGAACACCAGTGTGAGGAACACTCTGTAATAGAACACCAGTGTGAGGAACACTCTGTAATAGAACACCAGTGTGAGAGAACACACTACACGAGGCCTCACCTTGTACATTGAGAGCCACGGGACGGGACAGCTTGGGCCGGGTGTTCACTTGGCATTCGTACACACCCGAGTCGTTCCTCAGGGCGGCTGCCACCTCCAGTGTGTACGAAGAGGTGTTGTTGTCGATGTTCACCTGTGGGAGGAGAGTGACAGGTGAGTCAGGCAGGTGAAGCTGTATGGTGAGTCAGGCAGGTGAAGCTGTATGGTGAGTCAGGCAGGTGAAGCTGTATAGTGAGTCAGGCAGGTGAAGCTGTATGGTGAGACAGCCAGGTGAAGCTGTATGGTGAGTCAGGCAGGTGAAGCTGTATGGTGAGTCAGGCAGGTGAAGCTGTATGGTGAGTCAGGCAGGTGAAGCTGTATGGTGAGTCAGGCAGGTGAAGCTGTATGGTGAGTCAGGCAGGTGAAGCTGTATGATGAGTCAGGCAGGTGAAGCTGTATGGTAAGTCAGACAGGTAAACCTAGTAAGTCAGGCAGGTGAAGCTGTATGGTGAGTCAGGCAGGTGAAGCTGTATGGTGAGTCAGGCAGGTGAAGCTGTATGGTGAGTCAGGCAGGTGAAGCTGTATGGTGAGTCAGGCAGGTGAACCTGTATAATGAGTCAGACAGGTAAACCTAGTGAATCAGGCAGGTGAACCCAACGACTCAAGAAAGTGAACTTAATGACTCAGGACGGTGAACCAGGTGATTCAAAGTACCTAATTGGCTAAGAAATACTAATTACCTTGAACCTGTCGTCTGAGGTGAAGGTGAGCTCATTAGCTGAGATGACGTGAAGATCTCGCTGACGGATCCATGACACCTGGATAAATATAATTCATATATAAACATATATTTACATTTTTTACATATAGCCAATGTAAACTGATAAATTAAATTCTGATTTCGTTCGTTTAATAAATTTTTCGAAAATTGTTCTGAAGATTTGGAAGCTTCTCAAGACTATCTTTGAGACAATCAGGTCGATGATAAGATGAAATAAAAAAGATACATTAAAGTATTTATACAAAACAATGTATTACGAAAAGGTATTGGTAAACATTCAGCTGATAACACTCTTGAAATACCTTGAGAGACGTTGGAACAGCCATGAGCAATCATGGTGACTGACAGAGTACTTGACTTAAAGAGAATATATATATATATATATATATATATATATATATATATATATATATATATATATATATATATATATATATATATATATATATATATATATATAAATATATATATATATATAAATATATATATATATATATATATATATATATATATATATATATATATATATATATATATATATATATATATATATATATATATATATATATATATATATATATATATATATATATATATATATATATATATACCACAGGATCTTCACTACAGAGCAAAGGGTCTCTCCAAGGGCTCGAAGTCTATCACTACCTCTTAAATACTCAGCATTGACACACGTACAGGATTGTTGTATGAAGTGATTGGGTGTTGTATAGAGCGGTTGTGTGTTGATTGTTGTATAAAGTTGATAAAGTTGTATAAAGTCCACTGCGGGCTCACCATAGCCCGTGCTACTTGCCCCGCTCCTGTGGCAGGTAAGTCCACTACGGGCTCACCATAGCCCGTGCTACTTGCCCCGCTCCTGTGGCAGGTAAGTCCACTACGGGCTCACAATAGCCCGTGCTACTTGCCCCGCTCCTGTGCCAGGTAAGTCCACTACGGGCTCACCATAGCCCGTGCTACTTGACCCGCTCCTGTGTCAGGTAAGTCCACTACGGGCTCACCATAGCCCGTGCTACTTGCCCCGCTCCTGTGCCAGGTAAGTCCACTACGGGCTCACCATAGCCCGTGCTACTTGCCCCGCTCCTGTGCCAGGTAAGTCCACTACGGGCTCACCATAGCCCGTGCTACTTGACCCGCTCCTGTGTCAGGTAAGTCCACTACGGGCTCACCATAGCCCGTGCTACTTGCCCCGCTCCTGTAACAGGTAAGTTCACTACGGGCTCAACATAGCCCGTGCTACTTGCCCCGCTCCTGTGCCAGGTAAGTCCACTACGGGCTCACCATAGCCCGTGCTACTTGCCCCGCTCCTGTGCCAGGTAAGTCCACTACGGGCTCACCATAGCCCGTGCTACTTGACCCGCTCCTGTGCCAGGTAAGTCCACTACGGGCTCACCATAGCCCGTGTTACTTGCCCTGCTCCTGTGCCAGGTAAGTCCACTACGGGCTCACCATAGCCCGTGCTACTTGCCCCGCTCCTGTGCCAGGTAAGTCCACTACGGGCTCACCATAGCCCGTGCTACTTGCCCCGCTCCTGTGCCAGGTAAGTCCACTACGGGCTCACCATAGCCCGTGCTACTTGCCCCGCTCCTGTAACAGGTAAGTCCACTACGGGCTCACCATAGCCCGTGCTACTTGCCCCGCTCCTGTGGCAGGTAAGTCCACTACGGGCTCACAATAGCCCGTGCTACTTGCCCCGCTCCTGTGCCAGGTAAGTCCACTACGGGCTCACCATAGCCCGTGCTACTTGACCCGCTCCTGTGTCAGGTAAGTCCACTACGGGCTCACCATAGCCCGTGCTACTTGCCCCGCTCCTGTGCCAGGTAAGTCCACTACGGGCTCACCATAGCCCGTGCTACTTGCCCCGCTCCTGTGCCAGGTAAGTCCACTACGGGCTCACCATAGCCCGTGCTACTTGACCCGCTCCTGCGTCAGGTAAGTCCACTACGGGCTCACCATAGCCCGTGCTACTTGCCCCGCTAATGTGGCAGGTAAGTCCACTACGGGCTCACCACAGCCCGTGCTACTTGCCCCGCTCCTGTAACAGGTAAGTTCACTACGGGCTCAACATAGCCCGTGCTACTTGCCCCGCTCCTGTGCCAGGTAAGTCCACTACGGGCTCACCATAGCCCGTGCTACTTGCCCCGCTCCTGTGCCAGGTAAGTCCACTACGGGCTCACCATAGCCCGTGCTACTTGACCCGCTCCTGTGCCAGGTAAGTCCACTACGGGCTCACCATAGCCCGTGTTACTTGCCCTGCTCCTGTGCCAGGTAAGTCCACTACGGGCTCACCATAGCCCGTGCTACTTGCCCCGCTCCTGTGCCAGGTAAGTCCACTACGGGCTCACCATAGCCCGTGCTACTTGCCCCGCTCCTGTGCCAGGTAAGTCCACTACGGGCTCACCATAGCCCGTGCTACTTGCCCCGCTCCTGTAACAGGTAAGTCCACTACGGGCTCAACATAGCCCGCGCTACTTGACCCGCTCCTGTGCCAGGTAAGTCCACTACGGGCTCACCATAGCCCGTGCTACTTGCCCCACTCCTGTGCCAGGTAAGTCCACTACGGGCTCACCATAGCCCGTGCTACTTGCCCCGCTCCTGTGCCAGGTAAGTCCACTACGGGCTCACCATAGCCCGTGCTACTTGCCCCGCTCCTGTGCCAGGTAAGTCCACTACGGGCTCACCATAGCCCGTGCTACTTGTCCCGCTCCTGTGCCAGGTAAGTTCACTACGGGCTCGCCATAGCCCGTGCTACTTGGAACTTGTTCCGAGTAGCTGAATCTATAACAACAACATTGTAATGGCCACAACAAGGAAGGTCCTGAAACAACAACAATTGTACCACAGAGATGGTGTTGTACACAAGTCGTGTGTGTAGTCGGGGACACAGAAAGTGTTCCACGAAGCTGTGAGTGAAGGAACAAGTGCCGCCACACAGACTAAGTGACTCAAGTGCCTTAGATACTTTAAGAACTGAGATCACAGCTGCCACTCTCCCTTCCTCCCTCTTAAACCACTTTAATCCCAATCTTGCCTGCCACTTACCGACCTGTCCCTGAGCTTAGTAACGACACACAGACTCTTACCGACCTGTC
The DNA here is from genome assembly GCF_040958095.1 of Procambarus clarkii. NCBI lineage: Eukaryota > Metazoa > Arthropoda > Malacostraca > Decapoda > Cambaridae > Procambarus > Procambarus clarkii. The sequence goes on along the minus strand of NC_091203.1, from coordinate 21,425,282 downwards.
CCTGAGCTTGGTAACGACACAGGGACACTTACCGACCTGCCCCTGAGCTTGGTAACGACACAAAGACACTTACCGACCTGCCCCTGAGCTTGGTAACGACACAAAGACACTTACCGACCTGTCCCTGAGCTTGGTAACGACACAGGGACACTTACCGACCTGCCCCTGAGCTTGGTAACGTCACAGGGACACTTACCGACCTGCCCCTGAGCTTGGTAACGTCACATAGACACTTACCGACCTGCCCCTGAGCTTAGTAACGTCACAGGGACACTTACCGACCTGTCCCTGAGCTTGGTAACGACACAGGGACACTTACCGACCAGTCCCTGAGCTTGGTAACGACACACAGACACTTACTGACCTGTCCCTGAGCTTGGTAACGACACACAGACACTTACCGACCTGTCCCTGAGCTTGGTAACGTCACAGGGACACTTACCGACCTGCCCCTGAGCTTGGTAACGTCACATAGACACTTACCGACCTGCCCCTGAGCTTAGTAACGTCACAGGGACACTTACCGACCTGTCCCTGAGCTTGGTAACGACACAGGGACACTTACCGACCTGTCCCTGAGCTTGGTAACGACACACAGACACTTACCGACCTGTCCCTGAGCTTGGTAACGTCACATAGACACTTACCGACCTGCCCCTGAGCTTGGTAACGACACAGGGACACTTACCGACCTGTCCCTGAGCTTAGTAACGACACAGGGGCACTTACCGACCTGTCCCTGAGCTTGGTAACGACACAGGGACACTTACCGACCTGTCCCTGAGCTTGGTAACGACACAGGGACACTTACCGACCTGCCCCTGAGCTTGGTAACGACACAGAGACACTTACCGACCTTTCCCTGAGCTTAGTAACGACACAGGGGCACTTACCGACCTGTCCCTGAGCTTGGTAACGACACACGGACACTTACCGACCTGTCACTGAGCTTGGTAACGACACAGGGACACTTACCGACCTGTCCCTGAGCTTAGTAACGACACAAGGACACTTACCGACCTGTCCCTGAGCTTGGTAACGACACACAGACACTTACCGACCTGCCCCTGAGCTTGGAAACGTCACATAGACACTTACCGACCTGCCCCTGAGCTTGGTAACGTCACACAGACACGTACCGACCTGCCCCTGAGCTTGGTAACGAGACACAGACACTTACCGACCTGTCCCTGAGCTTAGTAACGACACACAGACACTTACCGACCGGTCCCTGAGATTGGTAACGACACACAGACACTTACCGACCTGTCCCTGAGCTTGGTAACGACACACAGACACTTACCGACCTGCCCCTGAGCTTGGTAACGAGACACAGACACTTACCGACCTGTCCCTGAGCTTAGTAACGACACACAGACACTTACTGACCTGTACCTGAGCTTGGTAACGACACACAGACACTTACCGACCTGCCCCTGAGCTTGGTAACGAGACACAGACACTTACCGACCTGTCCCTGAGCTTGGTAACGACACACAGACACTTACCGACCTGTCCCTGAGCTTGGTAACGTCACAGGGACACTTACCGACCTGCCCCTGAGCTTGGTAACGTCACATAGACACTTACCGACCTGCCCCTGAGCTTGGTAACGTCACACAGACACTTACCGACCTGCCCCTGAGCTTGGTAACGACACACAGACACTTACCGACCTGCCCCTGAGCTTGGTAACGAGACACAGACACTTACCGACCTGTCCCTGAGCTTGGTAACGACTCATGGACACTTACCGACCTGCCCCTGAGCTTGGTAACGTCACATAGACACTTACCGACCTGCCCCTGAGCTTAGTAACGTCACAGGGACACTTACCGACCTGTCCCTGAGCTTGGTAACGACAGAGGGACACTTACCGACCTGTCCCTGAGCTTGGTAACGACACACAGACGCTTACCGACCTGTCCCTGAGCTTGGTAACGACACACAGACACTTACCGACCTGTCCCTGAGCTTGGTAACGTCACATAGACACTTACCGACCTGCCCCTGAGCTTGGTAACGACACAGGGACACTTACCGACCTGTCCCTGAGCTTGGTAACGACACAGGGACACTTACCGACCTGTCCCTGAGCTTGGTAACGACACAGGGACACTTACCGACCTGCCCCTGAGCTTGGTAACGACACAGAGACACTTACCGACCTGTCCCTGAGCTTAGTAACGACACAGGGGCACTTACCGACCTGTCCCTGAGCTTGGTAACGACACAGGGACACTTACCGACCTGTCACTGAGCTTGGTAACGACACAGGGACACTTACCGACCTGTCCCTGAGGTTAGTAACGACACAGGGGCACTTACCGACCTGCCCCTGAGCTTGGTAACGAGACACAGACACTTACCGACCTGTCCCTGAGCTTGGTAACGACACAGGGACACTTAGCGACCTGCCCCTGAGCTTAGTAACGTCACAGGGACACTTACCGACCTGCCCCTGAGCTTAGTAACGTCACAGGGACACTTACCGACCTGTCCCTGAGCATGGTAACGACACACAGACACTTACCGACCTGCCCCTGAGCTTAGTAACGTCACAGGAACACTTACCGACCTGCCCCTGAGCTTAGTAACGACACAGGGACATTTACCGACCTGTCCCTGAGCTTGGTAACGACACACAGACACTTACCGACCTGCCCCCGAGCTTGGTAACGTCACATAGACACTTACCGATCTGCCCCTGAGCTTAGTAACGACACACAGACACTTACCGACCTGTCCCTGAGCTTGGTAACGACACACAGACACTTACCGACCTGTCCCTGAGCTTGGTAACGACACACAGACACTTACCGACCTGCCCCTGAGCTTGGTAACGAGACACAGACACTTACCGACCTGTCCCTGAGCTTAGTAACGACACACAGACACTTACCGACCTGTCCCTGAGCTTGGTAACGACACACAGACACTTACCGACCTGCCCCTGAGCTTGGTAACGAGACACAGACACTTACCGACCTGTCCCTGAGCTTGGTAACGACACACAGACACTTACCGACCTGTTCCTGAGCTTGGTAACGTCACAGGGACACTTACCGACCTGCCCCTGAGCTTGGTAACGTCACATAGACACTTACCGACCTGCCCCTGAGCTTGGTAACGTCACACAGACACTTACCAACCTGCCCCTGAGCTTGGTAACGACACACAGACACTTACCGACCTGCCCCTGAGCTTGGTAACGAGACACAGACACTTACCGACCTGTCCCTGAGCTTGGTAACGACTCATGGACACTTACCGACCTGTCCCTGAGCTTGGTAACGACACACAGACACTTACCGACCTGCCCCTGAGCTTGGTAACGAGACACAGACACTTACCGACCTGTCCCTGAGCTTGGTATCGACTCATGGACACTTACCGACCTGCCCCTGAGCTTAGTAACGACACAGGGACACTTACCGACCTGACCCTGAGCTTAGTAACGACACAGGGACACTTACCGACCTGCCCCTGAGCTTGGTAACGACACACAGACACTTACCGACCTGCCCCTGAGCTTGGTAACGAGACACAGACACTTACCGACCTGTCCCTGAGCTTGGTAACGACACAGGGACACTTACCGACCTGCCCCTGAGCTTGGTAACGAGACACAGACATTTACAGACCTGTCCCTGAGCTTGGTAACGAGACACAGACACTTACCGACCTGCCCCTGAGCTTGGTAACGAGACACAGACACTTACCGACCTGCCCCTGAGCTTGGTAACGACACAGGGACACTTACCGACCTGTCCCTGAGCTTGGTAACGACACAGGGACACTTACCGACCTGTCCCTGAGCTTGGTAACGAGACACAGACACTTACCGACCTGCCCCTGAGCTTGGTAACGAGACACAGACACTTACCGACCTGCCCCTGAGCTTGGTAACGAGACACAGACACTTACCGACCTGCCCCTGAGCTTGGTAACGAGACACAGACACTTACCGACCTGTCGCTGAAATTGGTAACGACACAGGGACACTTACCGACCTGCCCCTGAGCTTAGTAACGTCACAGGGACACTTACCGACCTGCCCCTGAGCTTAGTAACGACACAGGGACACTTACCGTCCTGTCCCTGAGCTTGGTAACGACACACAGACACTTACCGACCTGCCTTTGAGCTTGGTAACGTCACATAGACACTTACCGACCTGTCCCTGAGCTTGGTAAAGTCACACAGACACTTACCGACCTGCCCCTGAGCTTGGTAACGACACAGGGACACTTACCGACCTGCCCCTGAGCTTAGTAACGTCACAGGGACACTTACCGACCTGCCCCTGAGCTTGGTAACGACACAGGGACACTTACCGACCTGCCCCTGAGCTTGGTAACGACACAGGGACACTTACCGACCTGCCCCTGAGCTTGGTAACGACTCATGGACACTTACCGACCTGTCCCTGAGCTTGGTAACGACACAGGGACACTTACCGACCTGTCCCTGAGCTTAGTAACGACACAGGGACACTTACCGACCTGTCCCTGAGCTTGGTAACGAGACACAGACACTTACCGACCTGCCACTGAGCTTTGTAACGAGACACAGACACTTACCGACCTGCCCCTGAGCTTGGTAACGAGACACAGACACTTACCGACCTGCCCCTGAGCTTGGTAACGACACAGGGACACTTACCGACCTGCCCCTGAGCTTAGTAACGTCACAGGGACACTTACCGACCTGCCCCTGAGCTTAGTAACGTCACAGGGACACTTACCGACCTGTCCCTGAGCTTGGTAACGACACAGGGACACTTACCGACCTGCCCCTGAGCTTAGTAACGACACAGGGACACTTACCGACCTGCCCCTGAGCTTGGTAACGACACACAGAAACTTCCCGACCTGCCCCTGAGCTTAGTAACGACACAGGGACACTTACCGACCTGCCCCTGAGCTTAGTAACGACACAGGGACACTTACCGACCTGTCCCTGAGCTTGGTAACGACACACAGACACTTACCGACCTGCCCCTGAGCTTGGTAACGACACACAGACACTTACCGACCTGCCCCTGAGCTTAGTAACGTCACACGGACACTTACCGACCTGCCCCTGAGCTTAGTAACGACACAGGGACACTTACCGACCTGTCCCTGTGCTTGGTAACGACACACAGACACTTACCGACCTGCCCCTGAGCTTGGTAACGACACACAGACACTTACCGACCTGCCCCTGAGCTTAGTAACGTCACAGGGACACTTACCGACCTGCCCCTGAGCTTAGTAACGACACACAGACACTTACCGACCAGCCCCTGAGCTTAGTAACGACATAGGGACACTTACTGACCAGCCCCTGAGCTTAGTAACGTCACATGGACACTTACCGACCTGCCCCTGAGCTTGGTAACGTCACATAGACACTTACCGACCAGCCCCTGAGCTTAGTAACGACACATAAACACTTACCGACCTGTCCCTGAGCTTGGTAACGACATAGGGACACTTAATGACCAGCCCCTGAGCTTAGTAACAACACAGGGACACTTACCGACCTGCCACTGAGCTTGGTAACGACACACAGACACTTACCGACCTGCCCCTGAGCTTAGTAACGACATACGGACACTTACTGACCAGCCCCTGAGCTTAGTAACAACACAGGGACACTTACCGACCTGCCCCTGAGCTTGGTAACGACACACAGACACTTACCGATCTGCCCCTGAGCTTGGTAACGACACAGGGACACTTACCGACCTGCCCCTGAGCTTGGTAAGGACACATAAACACTTACCGACCTGCCCCTGAGCTCAGTAACGAAACATAGACACTTACCGACCTGCCCCTGAGCTTGGTAACTACACACAGACACTTACCGACCTGCCCCTGAGCTTGGTAACGACACACAGACACTTACCGACCTGCCCCTGATCTTGGTAACGACACATAGACACTTACCGACCTGCCCCTGAGCTTGGTAACGACACAGGGCCACTTTCCGACCTGCCCCTGAGCTTAGTAACAACACATAGGCACTTACCGACCTGCCCCTGAGCTTGGTAACGACACAGGGACACTTACCGACCTGCCCCTGAGCTTGGTAACGACACAGGGACACTTACCGACCTGCCCCTGAGCTTAGTAACAACACATAGGCACTTACCGACCTGTCCCTGAGCTTGGTAACGACACAGGGACACTTACCGACCTGCCCCTGAGCTTAGTAACGTCACAGGGACACTTACCGACCTGCCCCTGAGCTTGGTAACGACACAGGGAAGGGCGGCGGGCTCCCCTTCCATAACTGTAATGTTGTTGGCTAGAGTCTCGTCAAACTCTGGCGGGCTCCAGCTCCCGGCCACCTTCTTGTTTTTGCCGCCTGAGAGAGAGAGAGAGAGAGACCTTAGACGTATGCATGTCCCTGGAAACACAAATCGAAACTGTCTCTATTTTCCGCTTGTTACAACTTGTAATAAAGTTGTTACATCTTGGCTTAACGTGTTTATGAAGTATTAGAACGTTGTTACAACTTGTTATATTGGTTGTTATAACTGGTTAGGAAGTGTTAAAACTTGTTCGAACGTTGTACCAACGTCGTAGTTTCGGTGTGTGTTTAGCGGCGTCAGTCTTGGTCGTACAGGCAACTGTCGTACCTTGTACTTTGTGACACATGATGCGAATAAGTTTGTTGATTTTATGTCTGTGTAAAGTGATTTTGTAGAAAAAAGTGGTTTGTAAAGTGGTTTTAAGTGTGTAAAGTCTCCCGTAAGTGGTTTGAACATTTGCTAATAATATTAGTATTGGTCATGTCTTATCACAGACATTATAATATATATATATATATATATATATATATATTATATATATATATATATATATATATATATATATATATATATATATATATATATATATATATATATATATTCATATATAAATTGATTTATATTGAGCGATTTACTTGGGATTTAAACATAAATCTGACACTTTAGCCAAATATAATAACATTCAATAAAGTATATTTAAAGCGAAAACCATTTATGACCTCAGGGAAAAAAACGTAACGCTAACATTCACAACAGCTTAGTTGCACGGAAAACTTCTGGACCATTTAACATATTAAACATATTGTCTCCATAGGGCAGAGGAAGCCATTGGCCGCATGTTTAGTGAGGAGAGATGCAGCAGTCTGCCGCCAAGTTGACAGTGTCAGTGTCTTGCCACTGTTGACAGTGCTTTCTCACTGTTGACAGTGCTTTCTACTGCTGACAGTGCTTTCTCACTGCTGACAGTGCTTTCTACTGCTGACAGTGCTTTCTCACTGCTGACAGTGCTTTCTCACTGCTGACAGTGCTTTCTCACTGCTGACAGTGCTTTCTACTGCTGACAGTGCTTTCTCACTGCTGACAGTGCTTTCTCACTGCTGACAGTGCTTTCTCACTGCTGACAGTGCTTTCTCACTGCTGACAGTGCTTTCTACTGTTGACAGTGCTTTCTCACTGCTGACAGCGCTTTCTACTGCTGACAGTGCTTTCTCACTGCTGACAGTGCTTTCTACTGTTGACAGTGCTTTCTCACTGCTGACAGTGCTTTCTACTGTTGACAGTGCTTTCACACTGCTGACAGTGCTTTCTCACTGCTGACAGTGCTTTCTACTGCTGACAGTGCTTTCTACTGTTGACAGTGCTTTCTCACTGCTGACAGTGCTTTCTCACTGCTGACAGTGCTTTCTCACTGCTGACAGTGCTTTCTACTGCTGACAGTGCTTTCTACTGTTGACAGTGCTTTCTACTGTTGACAGTGCTTTCTAATGTTGACAGTGCTTTCTCACTGCTGACAGTGCTTTCTCACTGCTGACAGTGCTTTCTACTGCTGACAGTGCTTTCTCACTGCTGACAGTGCTTTCTACTGTTGACAGTGCTTTCTCACTGCTGACAGTGCTTTCTACTGTTGACAGTGCTTTCTCACTGCTGACAGTGCTTTCTACTGCTGACAGTGCTTTCTACTGCTGACAGTGCTTTCTACTGTTGACAGTGCTTTCTACTGTTGACAGTGCTTTCTACTGCTAACAGTGTCTCCCATAAAGCCGACAGTGTCGCTTCTGGCTCACCAGCCTCACTACTGCCTTCTTGGGATGGTTATCTTGAGATGATTTCGGGGCTTTAGTGTCCGCGCGGCCCAGTCCTCGACCAGGCCTCCACCCCCAGGAAGCAGCCCGTGACAGCTGACTAACACCCAGGTACCTATTTTACTGCTAGGTAACAGGGGGCATAGGGTGAAAGAAACTCTGCCCATTGTTTCTCGCCGGCGCCCGGGATCGAACCCAGGACCACAGGATCACAAGTCCAGCGTGCTGTCCGCTCGGCCGACCGGCTCACCTTAGTCACTCCCCGTGACAACTCTCAACCCAACAGGACACGACTAAGATGACAGTTGGAGAAAATAGTTTTGATTAAATTACAACACCGAGAGAAACCCCAAACTTAAACCCCGACTTAAGTCACGATTAACGTAACCTAACCTAACCTAACCTAACCTATCCTAACCACACAGCTAGTAACCTAACCTAACTTAACCTAACCCACACAGCTAGTAACCTAACCTGACCTAACCTAATCTAACCTAACCCACACAGTTAGTAACCTAACCTAACCTAACTTAACCTAACCCACACAGTTAGTAACCTAACCTAACCTAACCCACACAGTTAGTAACCTAACCTAACCTAACTTAACCTAACCCACACAGTTAGTAACCTAACCTAACCTAACTTAACCTAACCCACACAGCTAGTAATCTAACCTAACCTAACTTAACCCTACACAGCTAATAACCTAACCAAACGTAACCTAACTTAAAATAACCCACACAGCTAGTAACCTAACCTAACTTAACTTAACATAACCCACACAGTTAGTAACCTAACCTAACCTAACCTAACCTAACCTAACCTAACCTAACCTAACCTAACCACACAGCTAGTAACCTAATCTAACTTAACTTAACCTTACCACACAGCTAATAACCTAACCTAACCTAACCTAACCCACACAGCTAGTAACCTAACTTCACCCAACCCACAGCACTAACCCGCACGTCACAAAGATCTATTCATTACCAGATAAAAAAAAGTGGTGTGAAATAAAGGACATAGAGAGAGAGAGAAACGAAAAAAGGATTAATGAATGTAAGAAATATTGTCCAGAAAACTATAAAATACTCCTTGAATTAAAGAGAGAATAATTAACGACTCTCCATATATCACCCGAGCCAGAAATATTGCTTGTAATTGCATGGAGCTGGTCGACCCAGGGCTTGTGAGGAGAGCAAAATACTCACCCTCATTTTATATCAAATTAATCCCTGGTATTAAAAAATTTATCTCACCTTAAACCATTGAGATTTCCCCCATCTTAAAATGCCTGAGGATGATAATTTTGAGGCTTATTGCAATAAGCAGAAGTTGTCACTTTAAGGGGGTCTTGTTGCATGGTTGCAAATGACTGTATTTGAATTTGTTTGTATAATGCTTTGAGAACAAGTCATATACACGTGACTGAAGTCAAATAACCAGACACACACACATCTGAAAAGTCACTTCCACTTTATGGTGAGCAAATCACACTAGAAAGTGAAGGGACGACGACGTTTCGGTCCGTCCTGGACCATTCTCAAGTCGATTACAATCGACGGATCGAAACGTCGTCGTCCCTTCACTTTCTAGTGTGTGGTCTGGTCGATATATTTCAGCCACGTTATTGTGACTCCTCGTCTTCCACTTTAGTTTATATGTGGTTTAATATGTGGGATTTGGGGCTGTTTACCTAATGAGTTGTGGGTGTTATGGAAGAAAGTGTTTTCAAGAAATGACAGTACTGTCAGTTACTGTTGAAGGTTGGAACCACAGTAGACTGTCCTGGTGCTTCTGTCTACCTTTCTGGAAGCATCTGCAAGTGAGGTGTTGATTTACACAACTGGTGAAGCCCCACTACGGTCAAGTGCATGTTGAGTACACCACTGTATGGCTCCGCTCATATATTAATGTACTCAACACTTACCAATGGGCAGTGTGGGTATGTGCTGATGGGCACATACCCATCAGCAATTACTTGGAAAAATTTGACGAACCTAACCTACAAATCCTTTTCCTAATCCCTTCCAATTGCCATTTAGCCATAACCCACCCAATTCACGACGTAACTACGACGTTGCTGCAACTTTCGAACACGTTTTAACGCCTAACAAGTTGTAACAACGTTCTCAAACGTCATTAAAACGTTATTACAAGACGGATAACAACTTTATTACAAGTTGTAACAAGCGGAACATCGGGAGAGTTAAGTTGTGTGTCGCTTTCTCCTCAAAGTTCCCTTCCCTTCTCTTCCATCCCATATATCAGGGCACAACACTTGACCGAGAATGCAATCTCTCCTTGAACTAAAACAAAGCTATTGTTTGCTTGTATAGTGAAAATTGCAGCTTTTTGATTGCAGGAAATGGGTCAAAAGTACCGTGACTGGAAGTGGACTTGATAAGGACCCAAGTCCAAAGTGGACTTTTAGTTCATGTGTGTTCTCTGGGCCATTTATTTTCACTTCATTTTCATCTATTTTTTTGTAATGGTGATTAGCTTTGCTGTTCCATTATTTCTATATGAATCTGTACACGAGTTATTTAGTAATAACACGAATAATAACGTTAGATACACATTATATTTAACAAATAACTCCGTGAAAATGTCGTGGTGTTATTTGTATATGCAAATGTTGCATCAAGCTAACCCAACCAGCCTATGTTCGTCCCCAACCCAAGACCAGTCTCCCTACAAATTTGGTAAAATCGAGCCTCCACCTGCAAGTAACAACAGCTTATCCTTGCTTCAGTCACCCTGTGATATGTGCGCCTGTTACTGGTTCACAGGAAACGCTTCAATCTTTTGATGGCCATTCATCTCAAACGCCTTTATTGAATTCTATATTTTAGACTTTTCGACGTTTGGCACACACACGACACTGGCTTCTTCTCAGCTTGAATTCGTGTTCTGCCTTTACGTGTAGAAGGGAGGAAATATTCCTTATTCATATGTGACATGAAAGTGACAAAATAAAATGTGAGAGTGAAATTAAGGAGCATTTTACGACAGTCTGAGGTAACAGCTGTTTAGAGGTAAAATTCAATTCATTAAGGATTTCCCCGTGGCTTCACAGCCTCAAAGAGGGTCGTAAATGAGGCCCTTCACCTAGGGCCAGATTCACAAAGCAGTTACGCAAGCACTTACGAACCTGGAGCCAGATTCATGAAGTAGTTACGCAAGCACTTACGACCCTGTACATCTTTTCTCAATCTTTGGCGGCTTTGTTTACAATTATTAAACAGTTAGTGAGCTCCGAAGCACCAGGAGGCTGTTTATAACAATAACAACAGTTGATTGGCAAGTTTTCATGCTTGTAAACTGTTTAATAAATGTAACCAAAGCCGTCAAAGATTGAGGAAAGTTTGAGTTCGTAAGTACTTGCGTAACTACTTCGTGAATCTGGCCCCAGGTTCGTAAGTGCTTGCGTAACTGCTTCGTGAATCTGGCCCCAGGTTCGTAAGTGCTTGCGTAACTGCTTCGTGAATCTGGCCCCAGGTTCGTAAGTGCTTGCGTAACTGCTTCGTGAATCTGGCCCCAGGTTCGTAAGTGCTTGCGTAACTGCTTCGTGAATCTGGCCCCAGGTTCGTAAGTGCTTGCGTAACTGCTTCGTGAATCTGGCCCCAGGTTCGTAAGTGCTTGCGTAACTGCTTCGTGAATCTGACCCCAGGTTCGTAAGTGCTTGCGTAACTGCTTCGTGAATCTGACCCCAGGTTCGTAAGTGCTTGCGTAACTGCTTCGTGAATCTGGCCCCAGGTTCGTAAGTGCTTGCGTAACTGCTTCGTGAATCTGACCCAAGGTATTGTTGAACCCCAGCTGTTTAGGTCGTTATTTTATAGCATAACCCAGAAATTTCACCCCATCAGCACTATCTTGAGATGATTTCGGGGCTTTAGTGTCCCGGGCCTCGACCAGGCCTCCACCCCCAGGAAGCAGCCCGTGACAGCTGACTAACACCCAGGTACCTATTTTACTGCTAGGTAACAGGGGCATAGGGTGAAAGAAACTCTGCCCATTGTTTCTCGCCGGCGCCTGGGATCGAACCCAGGACCACATGATCACAAGCCCAGCGTGCTGTCCGCTCGGCCGACCGGCTCCCCTACCAGTAGGGGTGCCATGTTCGAGACATTATTGGTACATTCTCACCTTTAATTAACACAGCTTCAGGACAGATAATGGTGAAACATTATTGAACATTTTGACCCTTCACTATCAGAGCGAGGGTGAATTTCCAGCATGTGTTGAACATCTTCACCATTCAAGATAACCTCAAGATATAACATTCAATACCATAGCTGCATTTAAAGGAATTCTGGAATTAATTTATCAAAAGCATTATCAAGTGTTAATCTTGGACTTGACGGTAGAGCGACGGTCTCGCTTCATGCGGGTCGGCGTTCAATCCCCGATCGTCCTCAAGTGCTTGGGCACCATTCCTTGGTCTTCCCGGTGATGGCTCGACACTTTGGTACTTGTGATGAGTTATCATTTTTTTCTTCAGGTGTTCCTGTTGCATCTTGCAATCAGCTTGAGTACACTTTATACCTTGCAACCGTCTGTGTTGTTCTTAGACCTGTCCCAATTGAATTGAACTTTAGTGCCTTGCACTCCACCTGTTGGGTCCTTACATTCTTTCATTTTTACTTTAAAACTTCTTTTGTCAGGAACTTTTTTTCCTTAATAATGGATAACTTTTATTGCAGAATTTCCCAGAATTCTAAATTGTTTTCCTGAATGGTCAACTTGCTCCTTTTAGTTCTCAATTTAACGTCATAAAATATATTAATATCAATATATCAATAGTCTGAACACTGTAAGCACACTCAACTCTGTCCACAAAGTCTGAAGAAAAAATAACATATCAAAGCTTTTGGGTTTTATTGGTAAGTCTTAGGATTAAATTTCTTAATAATTTAGATTAACCTAACCAAATCACCCATGATGGGCACATACCCATTAGCAGTTACTTGGAAAAATTGGGTGAAGCTAACCTCCAACCTCGAAAAGATTGGGAGGCTGACATTTCTTTATCAATTATACGGGAGAGAATATTTCTCTGTTTATCTGATTGTCTGTCGAAAGCTGGAGGTCAGACGTTTGGGACTCGGCTTTCCCAAATTTGTAGGGAGAATGGTCTTGGGTTGGGGACGGACATAGGCTGGTCGGGGTCGGTCGGAAGAAACATTTATATATATATATATATATATATATATATATATATATATATATATATATATATATATATATATATATATATATATATATATATATATATATATATATATGTGTGTGTGTGTGTGTGTGTGTGTGTGTGTGTGTGTGTGTGTGTGTGTGTGTGTGTGTGTGTGTGTGTGTACTTACCTAATTGTACTTACCTAATTGTGCTTGCGGGGGTTGAGCTCTGGCTCTTTGGTCCCGCCTCTCAACCGTCAATCAACTGGTGTACAGATTCCTGAGCCTATTGGGCTCTATCATATCTACATTTGAAACTGTGAATGGAGTCAGCCTCCACCACATCACTGCCTAATGCATTCCATTTGCTAACTACTCTGACACTGAAAAAGTTCTTTCTAACGTCTCTGTGGCTCATTTGGGTACTCAGCTTCCACAATTATCAAGTGTGTGTGTGTGTGTGTGTGTGTGTGATTAAAAAAAAACACGTGATTAAAAATGTGACAGTGTCAGACCACGGAGGAAGAATTGAAACAGGAATTTCATTAAGTTCTTTCTTTTTTTTTTTTTTTTGAGATATATACAAGAGTTGTTACATTCTTGTAGAGCCACTAGTACGCGTAGCGTTTCGGGCAGGTCCCTGGAATACGATCCCCGCCGCGAAGAATCGTTGTTACATCCAAGTACACATCTTACTGTTGCGTTAAACAGAGGCTACAGTTAAGGAATTGCGCCCAGTCAATCCTCCCCGGCCAGGATACGAACCCATGACATAGCGCTCGCGGAACGCCAGGCGAGTGTCCTACCACTACACCACGGAAACTGGTGTAGACTATATTAATACATCTTCAGAAGGAGAAGGAGTGATTCCTTCTGAAGATGTATTAATATGCGAAAGTACTTAAGGGAATTCCTGCTTCAATTTTTCCTCCGTGTTCTGACACTGTCATATATATATAAATATCTATATCTATATATATATATATATATATATATATATATATATATATATATATATATATATATATATATATATATATATATATATATATATATATATATATATATAAAGTTTGTGAGGGTACCACCTCTGGTGCCAATGTGGGGACCCATAGCCTCGGAGAAGAAAATAAAAAGTATTCAGAGGAGACCTTGTGGTTTCTCACTGAACACTAATATTATCTTCTCCTACCACCCCCATTCTTTTGTATGTACACATATATATTTACTTTATTTGAACTTATATATATATATATATATATATATATATATATATATATATATATATATATAAACTAATTATAAGCAAAGCAAATATTACCAATAGCCACTAAATAATTTCGTCCATAACAAATGTGAGGGAAGTAATTAGCAGTTTATCATTAAGAAGGTAATTACCGCAGGATTACGCAAGTGACTCATAAATTGAATCGCAATATATATTCTCCAAATTAATTTTTGTTATTAGATCCCTCGCCATTAATTGCTAACAAAAATTCAAATAAATTTTCCCCTTTTTTTTAGGGTATGATAAAATATACATTTTTCAATGTTTGGTTATCATAATTTCACGATTATCTTCAGGAATTGTTCTTGAATAAATTTATGGAGAGAAAATATTGTCAACGAAAGTGACAATATTTTCACTTTTCACTTTTTTCACTTATTTTCACTTTAGACTTGATAAGTCTATAAGAAACTTGATGGAGTCTCATTTGACTCATGGGAAAACTGTTCCTATTTACATCAAACTAAATAAATCAGCAACACTGTTTTTCAAAACAATATTTACTCAGTGTTTTCGTAAATTTAAAGCATTTTGTGTTGATTGTTTAGTGTCTTTGTGTGTTGATATATTTACTACTTTAATAATATCCTGTTATTTATTTGCATTCTACACTCATGTCACTATGCAGGCGATGAGTCACAATAACGGGGCTGAAGTATGTTGACCAGACCACACACTAGAAATTGAAGGGACGACGACGTTTCGGTCCGTCCTGGACCATTCTCAAGTCGAAACGTCGTCGTCCCTTCAATTTCTAGTGTGTGGTCTGGTCAATCAACTCATGTCACTGTTTGATCTTCATGTTTCAAGAATGTGTGAAATAAGTACTTTTAAGTTTCTCTTCATCAGGTAAGTTTCGATTGGCTGGGATTCACTTTGTTATATTCCTCTGTTAAATTGCATTTATTGTTCGTTCTATAGTACAAAGCCCAAAATTAAACCACATAGTCAAAAATAGGACCTAACAAGGTCAAACTAAATAGCATTATATGCTTGTGGTTAGGTTGAAGGCCTGTCAATCATTGTAGGGTTGACAGGCACTGATGGCCTGTCAATCACTGTAGGGTTGACAGGCATTGGAGGCCTGTCAATCACTGTAGGGTTGACAGGCACTGAAGGCCTGTCAATCACTGTAGGGTTGACAGGCACTGATGGCCTGTCAATCACTGTAGGGTTGACAGGCACTGATGATGGCCTGTCAATCACTGTAGGGTTGACAGGCACTGATGGCCTGTCAATCACTGTAGGGTTGACAGGCACTGATGATGGCCTGTCAATCACTGTAGGGTTGACAGGCACTGATGATGGCCTGTCAATCACTGTAGGGTTGACAGGCATTGATGGCCTGTCAATCACTATAGGGTTGACAGGCACTGATGATGGCCTGTCAATCACTGTAGGGTTGACAGGCACTGAAGGCCTGTCAATCACTGTAGGGTTGACAGGCACTGAAGGCCTGTCAATCACTGTAGGGTTGACAGGCACTGATGGCCTGTCAATCACTGTAGGGTTGACAGGCACTGATGATGGCCTGTCAATCACTGTAGGGTTGACAGGCATTGGAGGCCTGTCAATCACTGTAGGGTTGTCAGGCACTGAAGGCCTGTCAATCATTGTAGGGTTGACAGGCACTGAAGGCCTGTCAATCACTGTAGGGTTGACAGGCACTGAAGGCCTGTCAATCACTGTAGAGTTGACAGGCACTGATGGCCTGTCAATCACTGTAGGGTTGTCAGGCACTGAAGGCCTGTCAATCACTGTAGGGTTGACAGGCACTGATGGCCTGTCAATCACTATAGGGTTGACAGGCACTGATGATGGCCTGTCAATCACTGTAGGGTTGACAGGCACTGATGGCCTGTCAATCACTGTAGGGTTGACAGGCACTGATGGCCTGCCAATCACTGTAGAGTTGACAGGCACGGAAGGCCTGTCAATCACTGTAGGGTTGACAGGCACGGAAGGCCTGTCAATCACTGTAGGGTTGACAGGCACTGAAGGCCTGTCAATCACTGTAGGGGTTCTCAACTTTTTCACCACTAACGACCTCCTGTATTTACATTAATTTTCCTCATGTCCACTAAGTTTCTGAAAGACCTGTCTACTTAACAAATCGTTTTGATTAACTAACAAACTCTTTTTTCACAAATTCGTCTGTCAATTGAAATGAATTTGCAACCGAGTATGCACTTACATGAATGACAGTATTGCAAAAGCTTACTTGTTTAATGAGATGTTTGGTGACGTTCTGTTAACACAATGATCCGAATTTCAGGTTCAGTGACAGACAGTTTTAAGCATAGAACAGATTCCTCGTTCAGCTGGGTGATTGGCTCATTAATATGTGATGGGTAATGGCACTAATTATCTCGGTGCCATGGAAGCCAGTTCTTGGCACTCACTTTTCACATCAAGTAAACACCTGGCAAGTTGCACTGAATGGCACTTGACCCCAGTGACGTGCAACAAGGAAGTTCTAGAAGACTTGTTTTGATCAGCACGCTGGACTTGTGATCCTGTGGTCCCGGGTTCGATCCCAGGGGCCGGCGAGAAACAATGGACTGAGCTTCTTTCACCCTATGCTCCTGTTACCTAGCAGTAAAATAGGTACCTGGGTGTTTGTCAGCTGTCACGGGCTGCTTCGTGGGGGTGGAGGCCTGGTCGAGGACCGGGCCGCGGGGACACTAAAGCCCCGAAATCATCTCAAGATAACCTCAAGATAACATTCATTTGCAGTTAAATCTTTGAAGTTTTTTCCTCTACGTGAAATGGATCACTAATCCAATTGTTATAAGCATCAGGAAGAGGAAAAATAAGGTTGAGGTTATCTTGAGATGATTTCGGGGCTTTAGTGTCCCCGCGGCCCGGTCCTCGACCAGGCCTCCACCCCTAGGAAGCAGCCCGTGACAGCTGACTAACTCCCAGGTACCTATTTACTGCTAGGTAACAGGGGCATTCAGGGTGAAAGAAACTTTGCCCATTGTTTCTGCCTCGTGCGGGAATTGAACCCGCGCTACAGAATTACGAGTCCTGCGCGCTATCCACCAGGCTACGAGGCCCCTTATGGTGAATGAAAAGGTTTCTTATTTCCTCCGAGAAGTCTTAATCGGACGCTGCAAGAAAGTCACTGTCAGAACAAAGTCTAACGCAACACTTTTCAGACGTTTGGACCACAAGTTTAATTATATACCCAAGACTTTCACTTTATCTTCAACTTTAATAACAAATATAACTCAACACAAACTTGAGACTGAAGAGATGGCGACGCTTCGGTCCGTCCTGGGTCCAGATTCACAAAAGCAGTTACGCAAGCACTTACGAACCTGGAGCTAGATTCACGAAGCAGTTACGCAAGCACTTACAAACTTGTACATCTTTCCTCAATCTTTGACGGCTTTGGTTACCTTTATTAAATAGTTTACAAGCATGAAAACTTCCTATTCAACTGTTGATATTGTTATAAACAGCCTCCTGGTGCTTCGGAGCTCATTAACTGTTTAATAATTGGAAACAAAGCCGCCAAAGATTGAGAAAAAATGGACAGGTTCGAAAGTGCTTGCGTAACTGCTTCGTGAATCTGACCCCAGGACCATTATCAAGTCGATTGAAATGTATATTTTATCGTCGTCGTCTCTTCAATTTCTTGTGTGTAGTTTGGTCAGCATTTTTCATCCAGGGGCCAGATTCACGAAGCAGTTACGCAAGCACTTACGAACGTGTCCATCTTTTCTCAATCTTTGGCGGCTTTGTTTACAATTATTAAACAGTTAATGAGCTCCAAAGCACCAGGAGGCTGTTTATAACAATATCAACAGTTGAATAGGAAGGTTTCATGCTTGTAAACTGTTTAATAAATGTAACCAAAGCCGTCAAAGATTGAGGAAAGATGTACACGTTCGTAAGTACTTGCGTAAGTGTTTTCGTGAATCTGTCCGCAGATTATTGTGACTCATCATCTGCAGCTCTCACGTTTAAGCCAAAACTTAGGCCATTCAGATATATGCAAATATGAGACATGTGTCACCAGAGCCGCGACCAAAAGTTACTGAACCACTCGCCTCTTTGATGTTTTATCATGAAGAAATAACTGTATTTCATCGCGCAGTTCAGGTACTGTGCGGGTGACCAACGCCCTTGAGAAGGTTGGAGCGGTTGTTTATAGACACTGTCCGTCTCCTCATACAACCCGTCCTCGACTCAAGTCCATTCCATCCAGCGGTCGACCCCACAGACGCATTCATAAATTTTAACATGCTGTTCATTCAAACCGGGAATTTTCTCAAGTATAAATTAATATTATAATATATTAGCATATTGTGTATATATAGGCATAGGTTAGGTTAGGTGTTTAGGTTCTGTTGGCGATTATTTGTATTTGTAGTACGTGGGTGAAGCATTTACAGCGTTGTGGTTCGAACACCAGTCGTCAGTGAAGCACTTGTTCCTGAAGTGTTCGAACGTCAGCAGTTGTGAGTCGTGTGTAAACCGCTTGTCATTCATAAACAGGGGGTTTGGCGGGTGGATGGAATCACTTTTGGGTCTTTGTTTGGAGGACGAGCTGTACTGAACTGTTGGACTTCTCCCAGTGGTTCGGCATTGAACTGCTGTGGTTCAGTACTGAACTGCTGTGTTTCATCTACCAGTAGTTCTATACTGCTCATATATCATCTCAAGATTCGAACCACTTATATATCAATTTTGTTTTGCAGGTCGATTTGACCTTCAAATCGACCACCGTAAATGCTGCTTGCAACACATTCCCATCTAGGAGACGAGAACAGCAAGCAAAACGGAAAATAATGAACAAGTAACGAGAAGAGTTAAAAACAAGAGAGGAATAACATCTAAGAAAACATGTAGGATAAGCCGACTGACTCAACATAGTTCCTTGAGACATTCCATCACCTGGTAAAAGACTTAGAGCCATCGCTCTTGCTTGAGATAACCGAACATTATCCCAATCCTTGTATCCTAATCCCGTAAAGGATGTGGATGTCACGGATGAAGCTGATTTTAAGACTGTTTAAGTCAGCAATGTTTCTTTACACCGATAAAACTGGAGATAAGAGCAGTCATTCCACTCACGGCCTCCAGTTAGTGGCTGTCGCCACTAACTGGCGCCATCACAGTCAGCAAGAGTCTGGAACTTCACCACAACAAGGTGTCCAGTCGTATAATGGAGGGATTTTATGCTTTTGCGAAACACAAGGCCAAAGACTTCTGTGTAATGTTATGAGGATAAAACGCACGTACAGTCAGTAATGAGTTGTATTATGAGGATAAAACCCAGGTACAGTCACTAATGAGTTCTATTATGAGGATAAAACCCAGGTACAGTCACTAATGAGTTCTATTATGAGGATAAAACCCAGGTACAGTCACTAATGAGTTCTATTATGAGGATAAAACCCAGGTACAGTCACTAATGAGTTGTGTTATGAGGATAAAACCCAGGTACAGTCACTAATGAGTTCTATTATGAGGATAAAACCCAGGTACAGTCACTAATGAGTTCTATTATGAGGATAAAACCCAGGTACAGTCACTAATGAGTTCTATTATGAGGATAAAACCCAGGTACAGTCACTAATGAGTTCTATTATGAGGATAAAACCCAGGTACAGTCAGTAATGAGTTCTATTATGAGGATAAAACCCAGGTACAGTCACTAATGAGTTCTATTATGAGGATAAAACCCAGGTACAGTCACTAATGAGTTCTATTAAGAGGATAAAACCCAGGTACAGTCACTAATGAGTTCTATTATGAGGATAAAACCCAGGTACAGTCACTAATGAGTTCTATTATGAGGATAAAACCCAGGTACAGTCACTAATGAGTTGTGTCATGAGGATAAAACGCAGTGACAGTCAATAATGTTAAGAATAGTGAGGGCAAAACACAGAAACAGTCACTATTACTATGTACTATATGGATAGAACACAGAGCCAGTCACTAATGTGTTATGTGTTGAGGCCTGAAGCACATAGGGTTAGTCAGTGACGTCACGAGGACACAGCAAGTATCCAGACACATGACTCATGCTCCACACAAGTGATGAGGATAGTGTATGTGTCAGTAATGCTCTGTGGGTGTGGATAGTGAAGGTGGGTGTTTATCCTGCCTCTCACATCACCATTATCCAGGATTTGAGCCCCATTAGGTTGCATGAAGGAGCTCAATAGTCGATTACAAGCGCTCATACTAAGGCGCTCTATTTTTTGGGTTGCTCCAAGCCATCTAATTGCGACTTCCTCGCAATGAAAAAGCTATGATTGGACAGAATGTTGACCGAAGAAGCTAAAATCATGCTTGTATTGACCCCCCCCCCTCTCTCTCTCTCTCTCTGTCTGTCTGTCTGTCTGTCTGTCTGTCTGTCTGTCTGTCTGTCTGTCTGTCTGTCTGTCTGTCTGTCTGTCTCTCTCTCTCTCTCTCTCTCTCTCTCTCTCTCTCTCTCTCTCTCTCTCTCTCTCTCTCTCTCTCTCTCTCTCTCTCTCTCTCTCTCTCTCACTATAGCTCTCTCACTACTTGAAAAGTGACTAAGACGGACCTAAAAGTAGTGACCTTTATTTCGTATATGTAGGCTGCTTGTTCCAGCCACGTTACTGTGACTCATCTCTGTAAACTCACCTACTGTGACTCATCTCTGTAAACTCACCTACTGTGACTCATCTCTGTAAACTCACCTACTGTAACTCATCTCTATAAACTCACCTACTGTGACTCATCTCTGTAAACTCACCTACTGTGACTCATCTCTGTAAACTCACCTACTGTGACTCATCTCTGTAAACTCCCCTACTGTGACTCATCTCTGTAAACTCACCTACTGTGACTCATCTCTGTAAACTCACCTACTTTGACTCATCTCTGTAAACTCACCTACTGTGACTTATTTCTGTAAACTCACCTACTGTGACTCATCTCTGTAAACTCACCTACTGTGACTCATCTCTGTAAACTCACCTACTGTGACTCATCTCTGTAAACTCACCTACTGTGACTCATCTCTGTAAACTCACCTACTGTGACTTATTTCTGTAAACTCACCTACTGTGACTCATCTCTGTAAACTCACCTACTGTGACTCATCTCTGTAAACTCACCTACTTTGACTCATCTCTGTAAACTCACCTACTGTGACTTATTTCTGTAAACTCACCTACTGTGACTCATCTCTGTAAACTCACCTACTGTAACTCATCTCTGTAAACTCACCTACTGTGACTTATCTCTGTAAACTCACCTACTGTAACTCATCTCTATAAACTCACCTACTGTGACTCATCTCTGTAAACTCACCTACTGTGACTCATCTCTGTAAACTCACCTACTGTGACTCATCTCTGTAAACTCACCTACTGTATCTCATCTCTGTAAACTCACCTACTGTGACTCATCTCTGTACACTCACCTACTGTGACTCATCTCTGTAAACTCACCTACTTTGACTCATCTCTGTAAACTCACCTACTTTGACTCATCTCTGTAAACTCACCTACTGTAACTCATCTCTGTAAACTCACCTACTGTAACTCATCTCTGTAAACTCACCTACTGTGACTCATCTCTGTAAACTCACCTACTGTGCCTCATCTTTATAAACTCACCTACTGTGACTCATCTCTATAAACTCACCTACTGTAACTCATCTCTGTAAACTCACCTACTGTAACTCATCTCTGTAAACTCACCTACTGTAACTCATCTCTGTAAACTCACCTACTGTAACTCATCTCTGTAAACTCACCTACTGTGACTCATCTCTATAAACTCACCTACTGTGACTCATGTCTGTAAACTCACCTACTGTGACTCTATAAACTCACCTACTGTGACTCATGTCTGTAAACTCACCTACTGTGACTCATGTCTGTAAACTCACCTACTGTGACTCATCTTTATAAACTCACCTACTGTGACTCATCTCTGTAAACTCACCTACTGTGTCTCATCTCTGTAAACTCACCTACTGTGTCTCATCTCTGTAAACTCACCTACTGTGACTCATCTCTGTAAACTCACCTACTGTGACTCATCTCTGTAAACTCACCTACTGTGGCTCATCTCTGTAAACTCACCTAATTTGACTCATCTCTGTAAACTCACCTACTGTGACTCCTCTCTGTAAACTCACCTACTGTGACTCATCTCTGTAAACTCACCTACTGTGACTCATCTCTGTAAACTCACCTACTGTGACTCATCTC
>NC_091203.1:21378065-21394503 GCF_040958095.1 Procambarus clarkii | reverse complement strand
TCCTCCTCACCTCATCACCTTCACCTCATCCTCGGGTATATCATGCAACAAGAAACTGTAATCATTTGAACTCTGTTACTCTACACACAGAAATTACAATAGCGTGATGCATTAAATGAGCAAATCCGTGACGAGGGTTCGAACCTAAATCCGAGAGGTTCATGGTAAAAGAATTGCAACCAGAATAGTGTAAAACCCTATTTTGGGTCTCTTAGAAGCTGCAGGATCAGTAGAACTTCTAGAAGTAAGGTCAGTAGAACTTCTTGTTGCAATTCTTTTACCATGTCGTAGCTCAGTCGATTAAGGCAGCGTCTGGGATGTTCTCGGACGTAGGTTCGAATCCTCGTCACGGCCCTTGGGGATTTGTTCATGTGAACTCTGCCTTTGCCAAAGTAAACAAGCGTTAATGAAACGCATCTCTTAGCGTCAGGCCAAATAAAACTGAAACAATGAACTTTGGAGAGTTAATTTTTCAACTTCCTTCTCAGGTGAAGAAAAATGTAAGGACAATAGAGAAGATTCTCGCTAGAGTTCTTGATCCCACATTTTCAGTACCATTTATACGGAAATGTCTGTCTCTCTATTTAAGGATAAAAGCCAGGCGCTTGTGGGGGAGGCTTCGGAAAATTTTTCACAGTGACTGTTGTTGGGTATGTACCCAACATTAGTGGATCAGGACTGGCATCAAATAAATAGGTGCCACATGACCCTGTGCCAGCGTCACCCTCCACGATGAATCTTTCAGTACCATATTAAATGCTTGTATATTGTTAAACATTATGCATTCATATCCGCAAAATAAAGAAAATAAAAAATCATACTTTGCCAGTAATTAGCTGTAATACGTTGTTGTGTTGTGTGACAGAGAAGGGGGGGGAGGAGGCACAGAGAGAGAGAGAGAGAGAGAGAGAGAGAGAGAGAGAGAGAGAGAGAGAGAGAGAGAGAGAGAGAGAAGGAGAGAGAGAGAAGGAGAGAGAGAGAAGGAGAGAGAGAGAGAAGGAGAGAGAGAGAAACAGACAGACATTGTGTGTGTGTGTGTATTCACTGTTAATGCGAGCAGGATCGAGCTCTCAGCTCTTGGGCTCCGCCTTATTAACGTCGATTTCCCAATATACTGACTACCAACCTAATTTTCTCTCACACCTACTTCACATTCTTCTGTCTAACACACACACACCTCCCTTGCATGAGGCCAGCAGCAGCTGTCAAACTCCCAGGTACCATGTCTACTGCCAGGAGAACAGGGTCATAAGGTGAAAGAAATTATGGCCATTTATTTCTGCCTCGGCCGGGACTCGACCCAGAACCCTTACAACTACGACCCCAGAGCACTGTCCGCTCGACCAGGAGGACCTATGTATATTTGTATGTTGTTTTTGTGTGTGTGTGTGTGTGTGTGCTTGCGGGGGTTGAGCTCTGGCTCTTTGGTCCCGCCTCTCAACTGTCAATCAACTGATGTACAGGTTCCTGAGCCTACTGGGCTCTATCATATCTACACTTGAAACTGTGTATGGAGTCAGCCTCCACCACATCACTTCCTAGTGCATTCCACCTGTTAACTACTCTGACACTGAAAAAGTTCTTTCTAACGTCTCTGTGGCTCATTTAGGTAATCAGTTTCCACGTGTGTTCCCTTGTTCGTGTTCCACCCGTGCTAAATAGTTTATCTCTGTCCACCCTGTCAATTCCCCTGATAATTTTGTAGGTGGCTATCATGTCTCCCCTTACTCTTCTGTCTTCCAGGGACGTGAGGTTTAGCTCTTTTCCTCGTAGGTCATACCTCTCACTTCTGGGACTATTCTGGTGGCATACCTCTGAATCTTTTTTAACTTTGTCTTGTGTTTAACTAGGTATGGACTCCAGGCTGGAGCTGCATATTCCAGAATTGGTCTGACATAAGTGGTATACAGGGTCCTGAACGATTCCTTACACAAGTTTCTAAAGGGAGTTCTTATGTTGGCCAGTCTAGCATATGCCGCTGATGATATCCTTTTCATGTGGGCCTCTGGGGACAGGTTCGGTGTGATATCAACCCCCAGATCTTTCTCTCTATTTGACTCTTGCAGGATTTCACCTGCCAAATGTTACCTTGTGTTCAGCCTTCGCCTAATTTCATTACGTTACACTTTCCTGAGTTGAACTTTTGTAGCCATTTTCTAGACCATTCCTCCAGTTTATCCAGGTCATCCTGTAGTCTCTGTCTATCTTCATTTGTCTTGATTCTTCTCGTAATTTTTGCATCATCAGCAAACATTGAGAGGAATGAGTCTATACCCTCCGGAAGATCGTTCACATATATTAGAAACAGGATGGGTCCAAGAACTGAGCCCTGTGGGACTCCGCTGGTGACATCTCACCAATCTGATGTCTCCCCCCTCACCGTTACTCGCTGTTTCCTGTTGCTTAGATACTCCCTTATGCACTGGAGCACCTTCCCTTTTACTCCTGCCTGTTGCTCCAACTTTTGTAAACTTTTGTAACAGCCTTTTGTGAGGTACTGTGTCAAAGGCTTTCTGACAGTCTAAGAAAATACAGTCTGCCCACCCTTCTCTTTCTTGCCTAATTTGTGTTGCCTAGTCATAGAATTATATTACGCCTGTATAAGTGTTTGTATGTATGTACCTATGTATGTATGTATGTATATGTGTATTTGTATTCTTGCGACCGAGAGTGTGTGTAATCAAGAGAGTGCGAGTGCGTGTATAAGCGAGAGAGTGCGAGTGTGTGAGAGTGTGTGTAAGGGAGAGAGTGCGAGAGTATGTGTAAATGAGAGTGAGATTGTGTGTGAGGGAGAGAGTGTGTGTAAGGGAAAGAGTGCGAGAGTGTGAGAGTGTGTGTAAGGGAGAGAGTGCGAGAGTATGTGTAAGCGACAGAGTGAGATTGTGTGTAAGCAAAAGAGTGCGAGAGTGTGTTCAAGCGAGAGAGTGCGAGTGTGTGTGTAAGCGAGAGAGTGCGAGTGTAAGGGAGAGAGTGTGAGTGTAAGCGAGAGAGTGCGAGTGTAAGGGAGAGAGTGTGAGTGTGTGTAAGCGAGAGAGTGCGAGTGTAAGCGAGAGAGTGCGAGTGTAAGGGAGAGTGTGAGTGTGTGTAAGCGAGAGAGTGCGAGTGTAAGGGAGAGTGTGAGTGTGTGTAAGCGAGAGAGTGCGAGTGTAAGCGAGAGAGTGAGAGTGTATGTAAGCGAGAGAGTGCGAGTGTATATATTAGCGAGATTGTATAATGAATTACACAAAAATATAACACCCTCCTCCACTGATATTCACAGTAAGGATTTCAATTTTTTCATTTTTAATTAAATCATATGAGAAAAACGTGAACAACACCAATTAACCCGGATTAAAGTCCAACTTTTGTGGATTTACAGTAATTCTCTTTCGTGTTTCACTTAAATATGAACTGCTGTTTTGCATACAAAAGAGATACGCTTTTTACCACCGGTTGAGTACAGTAAGCGATGTACCGAGCGAGACTGATGCACCCTATTTGAGCCGCCAGGTCTCCAATCACGGATAATGCCCTACAATTTGGACATTATTGAGAACAACTTCCAAATAAAGGTACTTAAGAGGAATTTAAGACCCTCATTTTATACGCATTCTCGAACTAATGAACTTCGCCGCCGGTAGGATAGGTCTGGCCGGGTCATACACTTACGGCTCTGCAATTCCATTTTAATTTGAAGGCTTTTATGTCTGAACCATTCTACTGCCTTAACATATGTGAACCTCTAATTGGCTTTCTACAAGCCAGTTGGAATACTGGACACCATTATACGCTTGGGATTACTGCCCTTGACTTCTAATTATTTGTTAGACAAGATATATTTGTATATTATATAGCAACCCGTTCTCGCAAATTTAATAAGTCAATATTGACTTATTAAATATGTGCATAGGTGACATACTTAACATAATAGTTTCCCTTGAAAAGCTTCATAGAAAACACTGACCTTACCTAACCTTCTTAGTATGTTAAGATAAGCATCTTATTGCTTCGTAATTACAATTATTACCTAACCTATGCCTATAATAGGTTAAGTAACAATTGTAATTACGAAGCAATAAGATGCTTATTTTAACATACTAAGTAGGTTAGGTACGGTCGGTGTTTTCTATGAAGCTTTTCAAGGGAAACTATTATGTTTAGTATGTCACCTATGCACGCAACTAATAAGTCAATATTGGCTTATTAAATTTGCGAGAACGGGTTGTATATAGTTTTATTATATATAATATCTAGGTTATATTCTAACTTACCTGGGTCAGGGTTGGCGAAGCTTGTGTCTGCGATGAATATAGAGATCAGTGTTGCCAGAGGAAGCAGCAGCAGATGCAGTGTTGCCAGGTGCATGGTGTAGGTTAGGTTAGGTCAGCTATGTGGCAACATTGTTTAGTCTTTCTCTCTCTATCTCTCTATCTCTTTATCACTTTATTCTATGTTTCCTTCGGAGTTTTCTTCATTTCCCACTAATAATATTCACAATAATATATCACTTTTGAATTTCTCTGCTTCCATTTTGTGTTTATCTTTGTATATCTTTTTTTTATTTATTTTCCTAAACTCTGAGTCTCTTCATAGGCTAACACATATGTATATCTGTTGTATACTTTATGTATATCACGGATCCCTGGCGCATGTATGAGTATGCTAATGTACGGTTATATTTTTTACATAAATGGGCTGTAAATAAAATATGACATGGGGTTATAACACTTTTGGAGTGATATATCACTTTTTATTACTTTTTCAGAAATCACTTTTATTATGTTTCTAATAATAAATATTTTATTTTGCAGTAATATGTCACATTTGTACTTTATTATTATTATGGTTTTTGTATTAATTTCTCAGTAAAATATCACTTTTATTGAATGTAAAGCGTTCACTTATATTAATCTGTATTAATATTTCTGTATTATCAATCACTCTTAATACTTAGGCCTGTTAAATGCCTGTTAGGAAACAATGTGTTGACAGCCGTCTGTGACAATGTTATTGCAACTCAATATTGTTCTGCCGTCATTGCAACTCAATGCAACGGTCGTTATTGTAAGTCGATGCAGACTGGTGTTATTGCAAGTCAACATTGTTCCATGTGTTCCATATGCAAGTCAACATTGTTCCATGTGTTCCATATGCAAGTCAACATTGGTCCATGTGTTCCATATGCAACTCAACATTGTTCCATGTGTTCCATATGCAACTCAACATTGGTCCATGTGTTCCATATGCAACTCAACATTGGTCCATGTGTTCCATATGCAACTCAACATTGTTCCATGTGTTCCATATGCAACTCAACATTGGTCCATGTGTTCCATATGCAACTCAACATTGGTCCATGTGTTCCATATGCAACTCAACATTGGTCCATGTGTTCCATATGCAACTCAACATTGGTCCATGTGTTCCATATGCAACTCAACATTGGTCCATGTGTTCCATATGCAACTCAACATTGGTCCATGTGTTCCATATGCAACTCAACATTGTTCCACATCTGTTCATGCATTGAGTTGAATATTCAGAGTGAACCCAACGGCTTCGGGAGATGTTCTGGTATAGAACACAATTTCCTAGTTGCATCAGGTATAATTTTCCACTGACCTTCCACCAAAAAAAAAAAGACTTTTTGTGTGTGATGTTACTGGCTCTCTAAGACTCCAGCGTTACGTAACACAAGGGATGTGCTGTGGGCGTTACTCAAGGAATGTGCTGAGGGGGGGGGGTGGGGGTGGGGGGGTGAGTGATGTCCCCTAATGTGACATCCTTCCACGGCATCGTTGTCTTATATCAGCCACTATCTCGATAATCACAGCGTCAATGATATATCATAAACCATTCGGTGAATACAGCTCCAGGTTAAACATCAGCTGTTTTGCTCATCACAAGTGCTGGCTAGTGTGGGTTAGTCTCAGTTGGTCGCCACAGTGATGTACTTTCAGCTGTTTGAATCAGTTTGTACTTTCTGTAACTGGCCTAAGAGTTATTCTCCCAGCTGGTCACTTCACATGTGTATCTCAGCTGGTCGCCTCAGTGACCTCTTCCTTCCTGTGGAAAGAACAAACATAGTGTAAGAATATAAGAGGATTATCATAAGAATGTTATAAGACTTTACAATAATGCTATAAGAGAAAGACGGGTTTAACACTAACATAAAAGAACATTGATCTCAGATCACAAACACAGCATTAAATGAAGTTAAATACTTTTATGAACTAATACAAATTTAATTTATATATTTAATTCACTGTTCCTCTGTAGACAATTCTGGTACTGTGAAGACCACTCTGCTTTTGTTAATTGAAGTCTTTTCCTGTATAGAAAAAATATGAAAATGACGCACAAACTGTATATTCGTCGACTGTCAAAAAACATTCGATATGATTCAAAACGTCCTAAGGTTATCTTCAGATGATTTCGGGGCTTTAGTGTCCCCGCGGCCCGGTCCTCGACCAGGCCTCCACCCCCAGGAAGCAGCCCGTGACAGCTGACTAACTCCCAGGTACCTATTTCACTGCTAGGTAACAGAGGCATAGGATGACAGAAACTCTGCCTCTTGTTTCTCGCCGGCGCCCGGGATCGAACCCCAGGACCACAGGATCACAAGTCCAGCGTGCTGACCGGCTCCCTTATATATATACACAGTTTCCATATGTAGATATGACAGAGCCCAACAGGCTCAGGAACCAGTAGACTATTTGACTGACAGTTGAGTGGCAAGACCAAGAGACGAAGCTCGATTTCCGCAATGACAACTAGGGGAGTACACACACACACACACACACATACACACACACACACACACACACACACACACACACACACTGGGTTCTAGGCTCATTGAAACAACAAGGGACCCAATATATATATATATATATATATATATATATATATATATATATATATATATATATATATATATATATATATATATATATTAGGTGAGTACACACACACACACACACACACACACACACACACACACACAAACACACACACACACACACACACACACACACACACACACACACACACACACACACACAAATGAACTGAGGATGGACAAAACCACTTAATTTGATGCCAACATTAGCAGAAAAGCTGCACATGGCATACTGTACTGGCTAACATGAGTATATCCTTCAGAAACAGGAAGAAAGAGGCTTTCCGTGCCCTATACACGACCAAGGTGAGACCAACTCTTGGATATGCAGCCCCAGAATGGAACCCTTTCCTGAACAGGGACAAAGAATCACCAGATAAGACTCAGAGATAAGCAACAAGGTTCAGTCTTCAGCTGGAGAGTTATGAGAAAAGTCTATCGATCTTGCCACACTGGGGAAGATAGATATGGAACATGACAACGACTTATAAGTTTCTGATGGACAAAAGCAGCATTTCTTAAAGTTGTGAACAACAGAACTATTGGTGATAGACGGAGACCCGACAAGCATGTTTTGTCCTCAGAACTGAGTTGTGCCATTAATCTAAGAAACACATACACACACACACACACACACACACACACACACACACACACACACACACACACACACACACACACACACACACACACACACACAAGAAACACACACACACAACAACGCGAACACATATCCATAATTTGATATATATATATATATATATATATATATATATATATATATATATATATATATATATATATATATATATATATATATATATATATATATATATATATATATATATATACATATATAACAGTATATGGAGTCAGCCTCCACCACATTACTTCCTAATGCATTCCATTAGTCAACCACTCTGACAATAAAAAAGTTCTTTCTATTATCTCTGTGGCTCATTTGGGCACTCAGTTTCCACCTGTGTCCCCTAGTGCGTGTGTCCCTTGTGTTAAATAGCCTGTCTTTATCAACCCTGTCAATTCGTTTGAGAATCTTGAACGGTGTGTATGTGTGTGTGTATTCACCTAGTTATATTCACCTAGATGTGTTTGCGGGGGTTGAGCTCTGCTCTTTCGGCCCGCCTCTCAACTGTGTGTGTGTGTATTCATTGATTACATATATAAATATATATATATATATATATATATATATATATATATATATATATATATATATATATATATATATATATAAAATATATATATATATATATATATATATATATATATATATATATATATATATATATATATATATATATATATATATATATATATGGGAGTATAATCAATGAATTCTGTAGATAAGAAAGAAAAAGATACATTATAATTTGCCATTTTTTTATATAACTCCACAAACGTTTCGGTCAAATAACAATTACTAGGCTGGCAACGTTCCATACTAACCATTGTAAATTAAAAACGCTCAAATTTGTCAAGTTATGTGAATTAAAAATGCCTTTTAATGTTTTTAACTTAAAAATATTATCACAGAGGGAGGACGAAAGTAATTTTTATGCAGCAAATGAAAATTACTTTTTCAATTCGTCGTAAAGTACCAGCGTCCATTTGACGGCTTCCGGGAAGGCATTATAGCTTGATATACATCAGCTATAACTCCATCATCAGCTATAACTCCATCATCAGCTATAACTCCATCATCAGCTATAACTCCATCATCAGCTATAACTCCATCATCAGCTATAACTCCATCATCAGCTATAACTCCATCATCAGCTATAACTCCATCATCAGCTATAACTCCATCATCAGCTATAACTCCATCATCAGCTATAACTCCATCATCAGCTATAGTTGATGTTGATAGCCTGGGGCCCACACACACGTTATATCTGATTTAAACAGCAGTTTCGTACGAGCGAGTATTGACAGCACGACCAAACGACCGTGTGTACACACGACCACACGACCACACGACCACACGACCAGACGACCAGACGACCACACGACTACACGACCAGACGACCAGACGACCACACGACCACACGACCACACGACCACACGACCACACGACCACACGACCACACGACCAGACGACTACACGACCAGACGACCACACGACCACACGACCACACGACCACACGACCAGACGACCACACGACCACACGACCACACGACCACACGACTACACGACCAGACGACCACACGACCACACGACCACACGACCACACGACCACACGACCAGACGACCACACGACCAGACGACCACACGACCACACGACTACACGACCAGACGACCACACGACCACACGACCACACGACGACACGACCACACGACCACACGACCACACGACCACACGACCACACGACCAGACGACCAGACGACCACACGACGACACGACCAGACGACCACACGACCACACGACCACACGACCAGACGACCACACGACCACACGACCACACGACTACACGACCAGACGACCACACGACCACACGACTACACGACCAGACGACCACACGACCACACGACGACACGACCACACGACCACACGACCACACGACCACACGACCACACGACTACACGACCACACGACCACACGACCACACGACCACACGACCACACGACCACACGACCACACGACCACACGACCAGACGACCACACGACCACACGACCACACGACCACACGACCACACGACCACACGACCACACGACCACACGACCACACGACTACACGACCAGACGACCACACGACCACACGACCACACGACCACACGACCACACGACCACACGACCACACGACCACACGACCAGACGACCACACGACCACACGACCACACGACCACACGACCACACGACCACACGACCACACGACCACACGACTACACGACCAGACGACCACACGACCACACGACCACACGACCACACGACGACACGACCACACGACCACACGACCACACGACCACACGACCAGACGACCACACGACCATGAACATGAACATGAACATTATGCAGGACAGAAGTGAACTCTCAGTATATTTAATACACTGAGGTATACCTCACAGTGAATATATCCTGTGTCCTGTTTATGTTATGATAGATTAGAATAGGCTACGTTAGTATAGGTTAGGTTAAGTTAGGTTAGGTTAGTGTAGGTTAGGTTAGGTATTAGGTTGCGTTAGGGTAGATTTAGATAGGCTAGGTTAGGTATTAGGTTGCGTTTGGATAGGTAAGCATAGATTAAGATAGGTTAGCTTAGGTCAAGTTACGTTATATTAAACTACGATTACCTTAATCTATCGTTGAATAATTAAGAATTAATAATGTTATTGCTACGATTATTTTACACAAAGTTTAGAATATGTTAAATTATATTACGTTAGGATACACAGTAACCAAAAGTGGGGTAAATTATATTACGTTAGGATACACAGTAACCAAAAGTGGGATAAATTACCATGCCAGATTAACCTAAACGAGTTTAACCTTATATGTGAAAATATGGTCACATTTTTTTCGTAAATTAAATTTAAATACATATTACATATTAGATAAATTACAACGAAGCACTAATTCTCAGGGCATTTTAGTGAAAGGTTTACCATTTATTATCAATGGCATAATTGCTTGCTAATGTAAATTTTAATTGCCCAAAATTCTTTATATATATTAATATAATTTAAATTATAATTTTTCGACAACTTCAAAGGAACGGCACCACTGGCTTAATTTAATGTGAAGATCACAAAACAGCAACACTCTCTAAACGTAAAGATAATCCATTTATTTCATAGATTTTAATTATTTTTTGGTTCTATAATTGTCTATAACTCCTCAATAGCACATAAACAATGACACACAAAATCGTGGAAAAATATAGAATTATTTTGACCCTATTAAACACTTTTGATAATGATGTAGACGATATATATATATATATATATATATATATATATATATATATATATATATATATATATATATATATATATATATATATAAACCCATCCTTCAGAGTCCAGACCATAAGTCAAAACTGTCTTACATAGATGTTAGTAAGTCAATATTTGACTTATATATTAGCTAACTGACAGAAAACAAAAATTCTTAAATATAAATTAACAAGAAGAAGGGGGGGGGGGGGTTACCCGGCGATGCCCGGGATCTCTGTCCGTTTCTCCCGCTCTCCTCTCCCTTCCTCCCTCCCTCCCTTACCTTTAGGGGTACCCTGAGAGGTGAGGGGCACCCCTCATTGTACACCTTCCCTAGAGAGTAGGATCTTCCCCTAGAGAAAAGGATCTTCCCCTAGAGAGAAGGATCTTCCCCTAGAGAGAAGGATCTTCCCCTAGAGAGAAGGATCTTCCCCTAGAGAGAAGGATCTTCCCCTAGAGAGAAGGATCTTCCCCTAGAGAGAAGGATCTTCCACTAGAGAGAAGGATCTTCCCCTTCTCCCTAGAGAGAGATGGATCTTCCCCTTGTCCCTATGGAGAAGGATCTTCCCCTAGAGAGAAGGATCTTCCCCTTCTCCCTAGAGAGAAGGATCTTCCCCTTCTCCCTAGAGAGAAGGATCTTCCCCTTCTCCCTAGAGAGAAGGATCTTCCCCCAGAGAGAAGGATCTTCCTCTTCTCCCTTGAGAGAAGGATCTTCCCCTTCTCCATAGAGAGAAAGATCTTCCCCTTCTCCCTAGAGAGAAGG
Source organism: Procambarus clarkii (assembly GCF_040958095.1). Taxonomy (NCBI): domain Eukaryota; kingdom Metazoa; phylum Arthropoda; class Malacostraca; order Decapoda; family Cambaridae; genus Procambarus; species Procambarus clarkii. The sequence continues at coordinate 21,382,908 of NC_091203.1, read as the reverse complement.
ATCTTCCAGGAGGTGTAGCCAGACATGCCCCTCATAAGCTTACTATCCTTCCAACTCTCTAAAATTATATGCTTTTGCCTCTACAACATTCTCCCTCCCACCTCCCTCCTTTCTCTACCTTCCTACCTCTCTCCCTCACCTACAAGACTCCCCCAACACAACAACCACTTCACATTCTCTCTATGCAAATATGTCCTTGTTCTTATCGCGTCTGCAACCGGTTCCGAGTTGCCATAGCACAGAGCTTCTTACTCTATTTTCTCACCTCTATTCTAATGTTCAGTTATCTCCCCCTGTGTCTGCTCCACCTCTTCTCTACAGTGCTAGATAACCTCTGCTATCACCTGCATCTGGCCTCATGTAGGGTCTCTAAGTCCTTCAGGGGCTCTTATACTCTTGACAACAAATATCTATTCTAGTTCAATGGTTTCTATATTTTAGTTCAAATAGATATTTTACCGAATCTCACTCTGTCTTCACACAAGTACTCGATGTCCTCTGACTTCGATGTTCTGACTACGAAGTCCTGACACTCCCAGAAAAACTCACCAGGGGACAGATTCACGAAGCAGTTACGCAAATACTTACGAACGTGAACATTAAATTTTAAATTCTGCCCCGAGGGGCGAGTTTATTGGGCAGCGCCACTCATGTTGTGAGTGAACATACCGCCATAGCAGAATGTACAACACTCCCCAATAGGAAGAAAACCCGCTGGGTTGTTCATCCTGTCACTTGGTACATCTTTCCTCAATCTTTGACGGTTTTGATTACATTTATTAAACAGTTTACAAGCATGAAAACTTGCCAATCAACTGTTGTTATTGTTATAAACAGCCTCCTGGTGCTTCGGAGCTCATTAACTGTTTAATAATTGTAAACAAAGCCGCCAAAGATTGAGAAAAGATGGACAGGTTCGTAAGTGCTTGCGTAACTGCTTCGTGAATCTGGTCCCAGAACCCCTGACCCAACACCCACTTTCCCTTGAGGCACACACACACACACACACACACACACACACACACACACACACACACACACACACACACACACACACACACACACACACACACACACACACACACCTCGTAGGGGCCTCGTAGCCTGGTGGATAGCGCGCAGGATTCGTAATTCTGGGGCGCGGGTTCGATTCCCGCACGAGGCAGAAACAAATAGGCAAAGTTTCTCTCACCCTGAATGCCCCTGTTACCTAGCAGTAAATAGGTACCTGGGAGTTAGTCAGCTGTCACGGGCTGCTTCCTGGGGGGTGTGTGTGTGTATAGTGTGGAGAAAAAAAAAAGTAGTTAGTAAACAGTTGATTGACAGTTGAGAGGCGGGCCGAAAGAGCAAAGCTCAACCCCCGTAAAAACACAACTAGTAAACACACACACACACCCACACACACACACACACACACACACACACACACACACACACACACACACACACACACACACACACACACACACACACACACACACACACAAAAGATTATCAAATTCTCGTTCAGGATATCGAATATATTTAAAAATCCCAGAGTGGCTCATTTAGGCAGAGGTAACGCATAAGGGATATCTTGACACATACAAGCACGCCCGCCCACGTACGTATACACGCACACAAGTGTGCACACGCTGAAACAGACACACACACACGTGCACGCACACACACACGTGCACGCGCACACACACACACAATTGTTCAGTCAGGGGAAAAGGCATTAACACCTGGGATAGACCTTACTATCCCCCCCCCCCTCTTGACCCCACCACCTGACCTGACCTGACTTAGTCGCCATCTCCGCCCCCCCCCCACCCCCAGTCCCCCGCATCGCCCATACACACTCTTCCCCTCCCCACTCTCCCTCTCTCCCACTTCCTCTCTCCCACTCCCTCTCTCCCACTCCCACTATCTCTCTCCTGCTCTCTCTCTCCTGCTCTCTCTCTCTCTCTCTCTCTCTCTCTCTCTCTCTCTCACTCTCTCTCTCTCTCTCTCTCTCTCTCTCTCTCTCTCTCTCTCTCTCTCTCTCTCTCTCTCTCTCTCTCTCTCTCTCTCTCTCTCCCTCTCTCTCTCTCTCTCTCCCTCCCTCCCTCCCCCTCTCCCTCCCTCTCTTTCCTTCCCCCTCCCTCCCCCTCCCTCTCTTTCCTTCCCCCTCCCTCTCAGCCCACACACACACCTCCCCCCCTCTCTCCCTTACCCGCTCTCTCCCTCACCCGCTCTCTTCCTCATCCACTCTCTCCCTCTCCTCTCCCTCCCGCCTCTCTCTCCATCTCCTCCCCCCCCCCTCCCCTTCTACCTTCTTCTCACTTCAGTGGAAGGGTCGGATCCCCCCCCACCCACCCATTTATCTCTCCCTTTATCACTCCCTTTCTCTCTCTCTCTCTCTCTCTCTCTCTCTCTCTCTCTCTCTCTCTCTCTCCCCCTCTCTCTCTCACTCTCTCCCCCATCCCAACAGGGTCAAGATGGCAGCCAGAGGTCCCAGGGGAGCAGGAAAGAGCCAAGGTGACGAGATGAAGGAAATGTTCGCCCAGTTTCTGGAGGACATCAAGAGTGAGATGCAAGAAATGATGCAGGAAATGAAGAACGAAATAAGCAACCTGAAAATAGAGCTGACAGCAGCAAAGGAGGAGATTAGAACCCTCAAAGAGAATGGTATCGAGGCTGAGAGTCAGAAAACCACCCAGGGAGAAGGTGGTAATAGTTTTCTGGATGAGAATGCCACAATAAAAGCAACATTTGCGGAAATACTAAAAAAAATAACTCTGAAGTAATGACTGCAGTGATGGAGGTGGCCATGAAAGCAGCCACCTCGCAGGTGGCGGCACGCTCCACTAGCCAACTGCTGGAAAGGAAAAGATCAGTGGTTGCTGTGGGTATTAGGGAACAGGAAGGAACCAATAGGACAGAGTGGAATGACAAGGACAAAGCAGCAGTGAGTGAAGTACTAAAGGCACTAGACATGGAAGGGGCCGAGCATAGCATTGAGAAGGTTTTCAGGCTAGGCCGGTTCAACAAAGACCGAGACCGAATGATAAAGATAGTGTTTGCAAACGAGAACACAAAGGAGAGGTTCCTATCAAGGAAGAGCTCCCTGAAAAACGTGGGAAAATTAAAAAATGTATTCCTCCAGCGAGACATGACAAGGGAGGAGAGAGCCGTGGCGGCAGAAGCAAGGAAGAGGCGCAGGGCGAGAGGGGAAAACCAGGAAGTCACAGCTCCCAACACAACACCCCCAGAGGCGAGGGGGGAACCCACAACCAGCTACCCAGTAACACCAGAAGGGAGGACAACCCCGCCTCCCTCCTCTGCATAGAAAACCCCCCTACCCCAAACCCTCCCTGCCCCCACTCAAAAGTTCAGCCAAATCTCCCTCCCCCCACACCCAATCCCCACCCTTCAACCCCTCCCCTCCTCCCGAGTCCTCCCTCCCCCCCTTTCCTTCCCGTCCTCCCTCCCCTTTCACCCCATACCCTCCCTGTCCCTCCCCCTTCACTGGATCCCCCGCCCCTCATTCCAGTATCCTCTGAGATCCTGTTACCCACCTCACAGGTCCTCACACCCATGGAACAGCCTCCCCCACCAGCAGAACACTCACCAAGGAGGCGATTTGAGAAGGGACAGAAGAAAGTGAGCCTCAAAGCGATGTACACTAACATAGATGGAATTACAAATAAAGCAAATGAGCTTGGAGAACTGGTACTAGAGGAAAACCCAGACATAATAGCCCTCACAGAAACAAAGATCACGAAAACAATAACAAATGCAGTGTTTCCACAGGACTATTATGTTATGAGGAAAGAGAGGGAAGGAAGAGGTGGGGGTGGTGTAGCTCTGCTGGTAAGAAAAGGCTGGGATTTTGAGGAGATGGATATTCAGGGCTGTGAAGGTTTCAGTGACTACATAGCAGGTACTGTAACAAATGGAGGGAAAAAAATTATAGTCGCAGTCATATATAATCCACCACCAAATGACAGAAGACCTAGACAGGAATATGATAGAAACAACATGGCCACCATTAACATAATAGAAAGAGCAGCTTCTGTTGCTAGCAGGAATGGATCTGGACTACTAATTATGGGAGACTTCAACCATGGGAAGATAGATTGGAAGAACAGAGACCCGCATGGAGGACCAGAAACATGGAGAGCTAAGCTGCTGGACGTGGCAACAAGAAACTTTCTAAGCCAGCATACCAAAGAGCCAACAAGAATGAGAGGAGAAGATGAACCAGCAATGCTTGATTTGATATTTACCCTAAATGAATGGGATATAAGGGAAGTTAAGATGGAAGCGCCCTTGGGAATGAGTGACCACAGTGTATTGAACTTTGAGTACCTGGTAGAGCTAGGACTTATCTCCCCCCAAAAAGAACTAGGAATCAAAAGGCTGGCATACCGAAAGGGGAATTATGAACAGATGAGAAGTTTCCTAAGTGAAATACCTTGGGACACAGACCTCAGAGACAAGTCTGTACAGGGTATGATGGACTATGTTACCCAAAAGTGTCAGGAGGCAGTAAACAGGTTCATCCCGGCCCAAAGGGAAAAATCCGAGAAGCAACAGAAGAATCCATGGTATAATAGGGCATGTATGGAAGCGAAGAAACTGAACAAAAAGGCGTGGAGGAACTTCCGGAATAACAGAACACCAGAAAGCAGGGAGAGATACCAGAGAACCAGGAATGAGTACGTCAGGGTGAGAAGAGAAGCAGAGAAAAATTTTGAAAATGATATAGCAAACAAAGCCAAGACCGAACCAAAGCTACTCCACAGTCACATCAGAAGGAAAACAACAGTGAAAGAACAGGTATTGAAACTTAGAACAGGCGAGGACAGGTATACAG
>NC_091203.1:21348065-21373065 GCF_040958095.1 Procambarus clarkii | reverse complement strand
CTGAAGTATGTTGACCAGACCACACACTAGAAGGTGAAGGGACGACGACGTTTCGGTCCGTCCTGGACCATTCTTCAGATGGCCATGTTGTGGGGGGTGCTGAAGGGACAGCTGCCCCCACAAGATCCTCAAGAATTGTCTACAACCTGGAGGATGTTGTCTTGGAGGGCACGAGAGGAGAAGGTCAGGACACCCCTCAAGGCTGCCTGTCCCTCAGGAACTGTATCATAGACACCTGGGAGAGCGTGGCGGAGGATCGCTCTGTCGTACACACACCAGGTCAGACTGGAGTAGCAACTTGTCAACAGTACACACTCAGTGTTGCTACACAGGACCGGCCTCTTAGCAAGTCCAGGGTTCGAGGCTTCCACTATGGGAGGTCCAAGTCTTCCGGGGCCCACTCTTCCGGGGGCCCAGTCTTCCAGGGGCCCCACTCTTCCGGGGCCCACTCTTCCGGTGGCCCACTCTTCCGGGGCTCCACTCTTCCGGGGGCCCCACTCTTCCGGGGCCCACTCTTTCGGTGGCCCACTCTTCCGGTGGCCCACTCTTCCGGGGGCCCACTCTTCCAGGGGCCCCACTCTTCCGGGGCCCACTCTTCCGGTGGCCCACTCTTCCGGGGGCCCCACTCTTCCGGGGGCCCACTGCAACCGGAAATTACGGGCTGGGATTGAACTAATCAGCCAACTCGGACCCCACTTATAGAGGCACTGTTGTCACTGAGTGGTCTTCATCAACTGGCTGGGCGAGTAATAACTAATATGTACACACACACACACACACACACACACACACACACACACACACACACACACACACACACACACACACACACACACACACACACACACACACACACACCTGCGGGACCAAAGAGCCAAAGCTCAACCCCCGCAAGCACAAATAGGTGAGTACACACACACACACACACACACACACACACACACACACACACACACATGGGTACACGTAAATAGGTAGGATACAGAAATCGTTGAAGCTAATTCAATTCCAAATGTTTAATGCAAATACGATTAAAGCGAGAGAAATGAGTCAATGCATTAGTCTAACAACGTTCGGAAGGCGGAGACCAGGAGCCTAAATCCACCCACATCTAGATGAGCACATCTAGGAGAGTACACACACAAGAACAGGCCCTCTCGTGCCAGTATTCTCAACAAAATTCCACTTCAGGAGAGAGTGTGACTGGTAGTCCAGTTGGCTCAACTGGTAACTGTGTTTATATCAGGGTGGTAATGTAGTTATGGCAAATGAACGAGGCATTCAGAGTCATTTTGGAAGTTGGGTGAGGCCTGGCTCCTGTATCGCCCAGACTTTAAGCAGAAGCCGCCATTAACAGTGGCGAGGGGGACGTTTTCAGGGAACTGCAGAGCCGTATGTAAATTTGTACCGGACATCTATTGCAGATTTCAGGCACTGGAAGTCTAATTTCATCTATCAGACCAGTGTTGCCAGTATTGCTGAAAGTAGCGAGCGAGAAAGTAGCGAGAAAGTAGCGAGCTAAAAACACAAGTCGCGAATTTAAATTAAAAGAAGCCAAATATGTTTTTAAGAGGCGATGAGTCACAATAACGGGGCTGAAGTATGTTGAGTAGACCACACACTAGAAGGTGAAGGGACGACGACGTTTCGGTCCGTCCTGGATCATTCTCAAGTCGATTGAGAATGGTCCAGGATGGACCGAAACGTCGTCGTCCCTTCAACTTCTAGTGTGTGGTCTGGTAACATGTTTTTAAAGATTGCTACGCTTTACAAAGTACATTGCCCAGCATCTTGAGGTTATCTTGAGATGATTTCGGGGCTTTTAGTGTCCTTGAGGCCCGGTCCTCGACCAGGCCTCCACCCCCAGGAAGCAGCCCGTGACAGCTGACTAACACCCAAGTACCTATTTACTGCTAGGTAACAGGGGCATTCAGGGTGAAAGAAACTTTGCCCATTTGTTTCTGCCTCGTGCGGGAATCGAACCCGCGCCACAGAATTACGAGTCCTGCGCGCTATCCACCTGGCTACGAGGCCCCAGCATATTTTAAAATTAACCCCAAAATTGCAAAGAGCTACATACGTAGCTGGCTATTTATTTAGGCTACAAGTAGCCCAAATTACTTGTAGCCCTAACTGGCAACCTCGTATCGGGCACTAATAGATGTCTAGCTGCAGCTATCAGACAAAATTAGACATTTATCTGCAGCTATCAGACACTATCACAAGTCTCACTAAAGTCATCAAAAATTAGTAGTCATCTATGGCCAACTATCTCACATTTACAGAGGTCAAACTGCATCTATCAGAAACTAGTAGACTTCTAAGTTCAGCTGTCAGTCACATTCAGACGTATACCTGCACCTATCAGTCACTTTCACACGTCTAACAAAACCTATCAATCACTTTCACACATCTTACAAAACCTATCAATCACTTTCACACGTCTAACAAAACCTATCAATTACTTTCACACATCTAACAAAACCTATCAATCACTTTCACACGTCTAACAAAACCTAACAATCACTTTCACACGTCTAACAAAACCTATCAATCACTTTCACACGTCTAACAAAACCTATCAATCACTTTCACACGTCTATCTGCAGTTACCAGTCATTATCTATCAAACATCTAACTGCAGCTTCCAGACATTTTCAGACGTTTACCTACAACTGTCATCATCTAGAATAAGGCTGACATTTGTCAGCCTCTTGTTCTAGACGCTGATAACCTTAGATACCTTCTTGTAACTAAGGTTAGAGAAAGTTGAAAGATACCTTAGAGAAAGTAGAAAGATACCTTCTTCTAACCTTAGTTAGAAGAAGGTATCTAAGGTTATCATTAACCTAAGATACCTTAGTTAGCCATCTAACTAAGGATAACCTTGGCTAACTAAGGATAACCTTGGCTAACTAAGGATAACCTTGGCTAACTAAGGATAACCTTGGCTAACTAAGGATAGCCTTAGTTAGCCATCTTCTAACCTTAGATATTGTCAGACAGGCTGACAGTATATAAGGTTAGAAGATAGCTAACCTTAGATACCAAAGACTACAGCTGTCAGACTTGAAAAGATATCTAATTGCAGCTATCAGACATTAATAATATCTAATTGCCGCCCTGAGGCACAGAGAACCGTCTATTGAAACAAGGAAACAGATGTATGAGGCGAACAAGAGTTAATACTTGTGTTTGAATGTGGATATTAAATTCAAATTTTAATCTTAAGAATATACAAATGAGTGTGGTTATCAGATTCATTTGAACCTGTAGCTTAGTTATCATGTTGGATAACACACACAAAAAAGGAAAAGATGGACGCCAGCGATATCTCCTCAGCCGTTATCATACCATAGCTATCCTGTGAAGCTGTAGTAGTGTCGCGCTCAACCTTGTCAGAATTTCCAGCGAAGTTTCCCCATTAAATGCTCAAAAGTGTTTCACTCAGTTGAGTAAATGGCCAACAAAAGCCATTACAAACTCGAATCAACAAATTTTGTCTCACGTCGTGACAACGTTTGAAAACGCTATACAAAAATAGTGACACACTGTCCTACCCAAACGTTTCCGACCGGGAAACATTTCAATAATGCTAAATCTGAAATGTTTTTCCTCCAGATGAAACGTTTGGTGGCGTTCACGTCATGTAATGTTAGCTCAGATATCATAAAGGTTTTCTCAGTCTCAAACTCTAGCCAGAATATCTTCAGCAAAGGAATTCTTGAAAGCGTTATAGGGGTAGAAAAGCATACTCTCTTGGATTATATAATACTAACAGCGTTCATAGACATGCTGCGTTCATAGACACATGCTGCGTTCATAGACACATGCTGCGTTCACAGATACATGCTGCGTTCACAGACACATGCTGCGTTCACAGACACATGCTGCGTTCATAGACACATGCTGCGTTCACAGACACATGCTGCGTTCACAGACACATGCTGCGTTCATAGACACATGCTGCGTTCACAGACACATGCTGCGTTCATAGACACATGCTGCGTTCACAGACACATGCTGCGTTCACAGCCACATGCTGCGTTCATAGACATATGCTGCGTTCACAGACACATGCTGCGTTCACAGACACATGCTGCGTTCACAGACACATGCTGCGTTCACAGACACATGCTGCGTTCACAGACACATGCTGCGTTCATAGACACATGCTGCGTTCACAGACACATGCTGCGTTCACAGACACATGCTGCGTTCACAGACACATGCTGCGTTCACAGACACATGCTGCGTTCATAGACACATGCTGCGTTCACAGACACATGCTGCGTTCACAGTCACATGCTGCGTTCATAGACATATGCTGCGTTCACAGACACATGCTGCGTTCACAGACACATGCTGCGTTCACAGACACATGCTGCGTTCACAGACACATGCTGCGTTCACAGACACATGCTGCGTTCACAGACACATGCTGCGTTCATAGACACATGCTGTGTTCATAGACACATGCTGCGTTCACAGACACATGCTGCGTTCACAGACACATGCTGCGTTCACAGACACATGCTGCGTTCATAGACACATGCTGCGTTCACAGACACATGCTGCGTTCATAGACACATGCTGCGTTCACAGACACATGCTGCGTTCACAGACACATGCAGCGTTCACAGACACATGCTGCGTTCACAGACACATGCTGCGTTCACAGACACATGCTGCGTTCATAGACACATGCTGCGTTCACAGACACATGCTGCGTTCACAGACACATGCTGCGTTCACAGACACATGCTGCGTTCACAGACACATGCTGCGTTCACAGACACTTGCAGCGTTCACAGACACATGCTGCGTTCACAGACACATGCTGCGTTCACAGACACATGCTGCGTTCACAGACACATGCTGCGTTCACAGACACATGCTGCGTTCACAGACACATGCTGCGTTCACAGACACATGCTGCGTTCACAGACACTTGCAGCGTTCACAGACATTTCCAGCATTTGCAGACATGGGATGTTCTGGGATGAACATGAAAGAATTCCTCTTGCTTGGTAAAGTTCAACCTCATATTTTGAACATTTTTGCTTGTAAGATGGTGGAACTTGCAGTCTCTTTTGGTGTCGAGGAAGAGCTCCGAGGAGCAGGTATGAGGAGACTTCCCCCTTCGTCTCCCTGGGGTGGTTATCTTGAGGTTATCTTGATATGATTTCGGGGGCTTTTTAGTGTCCCCTCGGCCCAGTCCTCGACCTGGCCTCCACCCCCAGGAAGCAGCCCGTGACAGCTGACTAACACCCAGGTACCTATTTTACTGCTAGGTAAGAGGGACATAGGGTGAAAGACACTCTGCCCATTGTTTCTCGCCGGCGCCTGGGATCGAACCCAGGACCATAATATCACAAGTCCAGCGTGCTGTCCGCCCGGCCGACCGGCTCCCTTAAGGTATTAAGTGGTATTAAGGGGCTCTGCGCAGTCTCATATTGTAAGTCTTGCTAATAGTAATGGAAACTAAAATTGTTTGCAAATCATTTGTGAACTAATTCAGTTTGTAACGTGTTATTGAGGATGTCAAGTCTATATCACAGGCAAGTCTTAATTGTCTTTGATAAAAATATAATTGTTTCTTTATTTGAAATTAAGTTTCGAAAAGCTTTGGACACGTGATTTTTTTAGTTCAGGAAGATATATATATATATATATATATATATATATATATATATATATATATATGTATATGAAATAGAATGTCTGTATATTTGTCTGTCCGAAGTTCGAGGCCAAACGCTTGCGGCTAGCCTCACTCATCTCTTTAATACGCGCCATGCTGGATAGGGAGTGCCAAGGGCTAGTCTGTGTCGGCCCAAGTGAAACGATTTAAGAAATATTGCCATTTATTAACCCACCTATTCAATTTTCATGAAGCCAACTTTAAAATATTGGTTGTGTTTTCCATAGAGTTTTTAGCAGTTAGCAATGGGTGTAAGGGGAGGGGGTAAGCGATGAAGAGGGGGAAGAGAGGGGGAAGAGGGGACAAGGCAGGAAGTGGGAAGTGAAGAGAAGAGGGGCAACGGGAAGAAGAGATACACAAGGAGGGGAAAGAGACCCGGGCGCTGCCGGGTATCCCTCACAGTGCTTATAGTTAACACCTCAGGGTACTAAAAGTGGTTCTGTGTTCATTACTTTTCGAAAACTGTGTTGGTCACGTGAGAGTATCCTGTCGGGTAGCCTAGTGATCTGCTAGACTGTTGTGGACAACTTCCTGTAGTGTTTCCACAGCTGCCCAAACACGTCCCAGAGCCTGAACCCTCAGGCTGAACCAACCGACTGAGCCTACAGACTGAGCACACAACCTGAGCACATACGCTAAGCACATACGCTGAGCACACAGGCTGAACCAACCGACTGAGCACACAGACTGAGCACAAAGGCTGAACCAACCGACTGAGCCTACAGACTGAGCACACAGGCTGAACCAACCGACTGAGCCTACAGACTGAGCACACAGGCTGAACCAACCGACTGAGCCTACAGACTGAGCACACAGGCTGAACCAACCGACTGAGCCTACAGACTGAGCACACAGGCTGAACCAACCGACTGAGCCTACAGACTGAGCACACAGGCTGAACCAACCGACTGAGCCTACAGACTGAGCACACAACCTGAGCACATACGCTGAGCACATAGGCTGAACCAATCGATTGAGCCTACAGACTGAGCACACAGACTGAGCACACAGGCTGAACCTGTGGAAAGAAACTCCCACATCACCCATAAATTGTTAATGCAACACGTATTAATAAGTTACCGCTGGTTGTGTTAACACCATTAAAGTATGACATTAGTTAGTCATAAAAGAGAGAACATTCGTGACACATTTCCTCCAGAAAACGAGAATATTTTACCGCGACATTTGCATTTCGTCACAAAATCTATTTAGCAAATGTTACACTAAAATCATCAGTCTCAGGACTGGAACCATAATAAAATGAATCTCCTAAATTATATAGTTAATAAAGATTTGACTTAAACCCATTCCTATGACGCCGAGGAAGAAGGAGCAGTGGAGCCATCATTGTGAGAGTTGCTGGAACTTAGGGAGTAGAAATAGCCTAAGCTACTCTATCCCTTTGAGATTTTCTCGTCTCAATAAACATACCTGAACTTAACAAAACACAAAAGTACTTCATCAAGTCCCAGCACGCAGCGTGACTTACATTAGTCGCTACTTTCTGCCAAGACTTGACAGAACTAAGGAAAATGCAGAGTTCGTTTTCTTTCTAATAGTACATAATTTGTGGCCATTAATATACATGTAGAATTAAATCATCACCATTCAGGAAATTACCTCCCACAAGGGTAAGGTTTATACATTATTAATTACCTAAATATCATGTATAACACCTGTGTTATACACAGGTGTTATACATGATATAACACAATGTTATACAATGTGTTATATCATGTATATAACACAGGTGTTATACAATGTATAACACCTGTGTTATACACGTTATCGTCAGTGTTTACGGTGTAACGTTTAGGCAGGTCAATTGTGACGGCATTGACCCACCAGTTGAGCCAGTACATCCCAGGACCACGTGGACGCCATTAACACATGTTCAGTACGGGGTACGCGTGTCCTACGGGTATCTGATACTGGATGACCAGACATAACTACCGAATCAGCTGAGACAGTATTAAATTATAACTAACACATTTGTAACATTACTACTAACTATTACAATTTAATATGTAAATTTATATAAACCATTTCATTACTGTGGGATAAAGAGCAAAATCTCAAATTATATAAAGGAAATTTTACTGGTGGCAATAAATTATAAAAAATACAGCCCAATCTCAAGTAATAAATAAGTAATAAATACAGTTAAATACAATATATTGAATTAACAATCAATCACAGGAATAAATCCTCACAGAACCCACCAAATGGACATGTTTTCAGGCCAGAAATATTGTATTGACATTCCTCGAGTTATGAAATACTGCTGAATATCCCGAGGGAGTCTGCAGGTCTGCTGGGCTCTTACCCCTCTGCTGGGCTCTTACCCCTCTGCTGGACTCTTACCCCTCTGCTGGGCTCTTACCCCTCTGCTGGGCTCTTACCCCTCTGCTGGGCTCTTACCCCTCTGCTGGACTCTCACTTTCTGCTGGGCTCTTACACCTCTGCTGAGCTCTTACCCCTCTGCTGGGCTCTTACCCCTCTGCTGGACTCTTACCCCTCTGCTGGGCTCTTACCCCTCTGCTGAGCTCTTACCCCTCTGCTGAGCTCTTACCCCTCTGCTGACCTCTTGCCCCTCTGCTCAGCTCTTACCTCTCTGCTGAGCTCTTACCCCTCTGCTGGGCTCTTACCCCTCTGCTGAGCTCTTACCCCTCTGCTGAGCTCTTACCCCTCTGCTGGGCTCTTACCCCTCTGCTGGGCTCTTACCCCTCTGCTGGACTCTTACCCCTCTGCTGGGCTCTTACCCCTCTGCTGAGCTCTTACCCCTCTGCTGAGCTCTTACCCCTCTGCTGACCTCTTGCCCCTCTGCTCAGCTCTTACCTCTCTGCTGAGCTCTTACCCCTCTGCTGGGCTCTTACCCCTCTGCTGAGCTCTTACCCCTCTGCTGAGCTCTTACCCCTCTGCTGGGCTCTTACCCCTCTGCTGGGCTCTTACCTCTCTGCTGAGCCCTGCAACAGGAACATTGAAATATACTTATGTATATCACGTAACTTTGGTATAGTATATGCTATATACTGTATGGGGAGCCGGTCGGCCGAGCGGACAGCACGCTGGACTTGTGATCCTGTGGTCCTGGGTTCGACCCCAGGCGCCGGCGAGAAACATTGGGCAGAGTTTCTTTCACCCTATGCCCCTGTTACCCAGCAGTAAAATAGGTACCTGGGTGTTAGTCAGCTGTCACGGGATGCTTCCTGGGGGTGGAGGCCTGGTTGAGGACCGGGCCGCGGGGACACTAAAGCCCCGAAATCATCTCAAGATCTCAAGATAGCCTCTCCAAACGTTGCATGGTGATTGGTGACTGGCTGGGGAGTGTCATAGGGTGTTCAGGGTTGATCCATATGCCTCACTCTAAGCAGAATTGGCGTCTGTTCACATTCCCAGTGACTCCAATGAAGTCTGAAATAAAGGGTCTAGTTTCCATAGAGTTTTTCCAAAGTTTTCAGCTGTTTATCATATTTCAACTTACACACAACGTAGTCAAGACGTTTTCTAGCTCCGTTGTAACAACGTTACATCACTGTCAACAACTGTAACAAAAATGACATTGTTTGTTTGCTAAGATTGTATGTAGAGCATGAGGGATAGAATGGACCTAAAATTGGTCTACCTTCTCCTCTACCATTCTACTATGGTAGAATGGTAGAGGAGAAGGGAAGTGGTTAGGGAACAGACGGAAGGTGGAGGGAGTAATTGAAAAGGAGATGGGGCAAAGGGTGGGGGTAGAGAGACTGACCCGGACACCGCCGGGGACCCCCTCTTTGAATATAAAAATTGGCTGAACACATAAATGTTTATATATGTAGATATATTAACATAGCATGTGTATATGTAATCTATAATACACATTCCCATTTTTCTGCCTAAATCGGAATTGCTAAGATAATTAATAACATTTCTTAGATTTCTATATTAATTTAATTAAGAACGAGGCGTCTGAGAGCTTGGCGAGTCGCCGGGAGATAAGGAAGATGCTGCATCTGTGTCCTGATGCTGAGTCTCAACTGGACTGTTGCAACTTCGTAAGTGTGCACTCTGATAAGTGTGTGTGAGGCAAGTGTGCACTCTGATAAGTGTGTGTGGTAAGTGTGCACTCTGATAAGTGTGTGTGGTAAGTGTGCACTCTGATAAGTGTGTGTGGTAAGTGTACACTCTGATAAGGGTGTGAGGTAAGTGTGCACTCTGATAAGTGTGTGTGGTAAGTGTACACTCTGATCAGTGTGTGAGGTAAGTGTACACTCTGATAAGTGTGTGTGGAAAGTGTACACTCTGATAAGTGTGTGAGGTAAGTGTACACTCTGATAAGTGTGTGTGGTAAGTGTACACTCTGATGACGATAAAAATAACAAAAGTGAACAAAGAAATCACATTAACGCGATGTTCCAATGAGAAAATCAGAGGAAGCCACCAGGAGGATTCGAACCTGCGCACTCCCAAGACCACTGCACCGTGACATCGTCAAAGGCATTGTAACCTTGGATTTCCCACAAAGGCCTCAGAACCCATAGGGCTGTAAGTCTTGCAATGTACAAGTCAACAACTGACTACATGCACTCATACTAGAGTTGTTGTTGTTAAAGATTCGCTAGCTAGAACAAAAAGTTCAAAGTAGCACGGGCTATGGTGATCCCGTAAGTCCTCATACTAGTGCCCTTATACCAACAGCCTGCGGACCCGGAAGTACTCCATTTCCTGGCGTTAAACAGTCTGGGATTCCAATCCAGTATTTCTGTCGTCCAATGTCATTTCCCGCCAACATAGATAAAATAAATTGAAAAAAGAAGGAATTAAAAGTCATTTGTTGACATATTTGTCAGGTACCGAGGGATTAAATGACTGGATTGCGAATGACGTATATATGAAGCAGTAGGTATATCGCCGTGGATACTACCACCGACGATACCCGTTTGGAGGGCATATATGTATAATATATACCCATAGGGACAACAATTACATCACATCTCTACTAAATTGCGATTCTGTATAACACTATACAGGATTAACAACCCAGAAAAACATTATTAACGAGGGTGAAATATAGACTGGGGGATAATTTTCTCTCACCATCAAAACACTTTAGTTTCCGGCGTCCGGCAGCAGAATTTCATTATCAGGAAAACGGGAAAATTTTCACCGCTGACTATGACGGGTGATCGTGACGGTCGCTCAACCGAACCTTTCATTATGATTACTGTGAACGCCGGAATGTGAGGGAGGCGGGTTGAACACATAGGAAAAATTTTGAATTATATAATGCAATGGTACTTTATGTTTTAAATAATTGTATTTTTTTGTTTTGGGGCATTTTTAGCATACTAAAATAGTTGTCAGCGGTAGTCATCAGAGTAAACAATTGTTAAAGGCTTAATTTTTCAATCTTTTTCATTTCGGGCTATTCATGCCCATGCCACCTCTTGGGTGGCCTTATCAATCAATCAATCGTTATTTTCGCACTGATTGACGTTAATTAAACTCAGTACCAAACTATCAAGGTTCAATGATTGCCTTTATATCTACCAATTTCTCAGATTAATGTACATCGAGAGGTTTATATTACTTATTACTGTATATATATATATATATATATATATATATATATATATATATATATATATATATATATATATATATGTATATATATATATATATATATATATATATATATATATATATATATATATTGGAAGTACTTCTGGTATGGTCAATAGTATACATATTGGTTAGTCAGAGCGCTCGAGTGAAGGCTTGAACAACCCTCCAGTGGAGGATGAACTTGAAAAATTTCTGAAACAACTTGAACTTGAACAAAATACCAATGACTTAATCCTGCCCAGAACAAGGTGCGTGTGGCGGAGACTGAGTGTGTATGTGGGTGGAGATAGGAGACGAGCGGCCAGAAATAGGGGAGAACAGGTGCCAGAAATAGGGGAGAACAGGTGCCAGAAATAGGGAAAAACAGGTACCAGAAATAGAGGGAAACAGGTGCCAGAAATAGGGAAAAACAGGTGCCAGAAATAGAAGGAAACAGGTGCCAGAAATAAGGGAAAACAGGTGCCAGAAATAGGGGAAAACAGGTGCCAGAAATAGGGGAAAACAGGTGCCAGAAATAGGGGAAAAAAAGGTGCCAGAAATAGGGGAAAACAGGTGCCAGAAATAGGGGAAAACAGGTGCCAGAAATAGGGAAAAAAAGGTGCCAGAAATAGGGGAAAACAGGTGCCAGAAATAAGGAAAAACAGGTGCCAGAAATAGGGGAGAACAGGTGCCAGAAATAGGGAAAAACAGGTACCAGAAATAGAGGGAAACAGGTGCCAGAAATAGGGAAAAACAGGTGCCAGAAATAGAGGGAAACAGGTGCCAGAAATACGGGAAAACAGGTGCCAGAAATAGGGGAAAACAGGTGCCAGAAATAGGAAAAAAAGGTGCCAGAAATAGGGAAAAACAGGTGCCAGAAATAGGGAAAAACAGGTGCCAGAAATAGGGGAAAACAGGTGCCAGAAATAAGGAAAAACAGGTGCCAGAAATAGGGGAAAACAGGTGCCAGAAATAGGGAAAAACAGGTGCCAGAAATAGGGAAAAAACAGGTGCCAGAAATAGGGGAAAACAGGTGCCAGAAATAGGGGAAAACAGGTGCCAGAAATAGGGAAAAAACAGGTGCCAGAAATAGAGGGAAAAACAGGTGCCAGAAATAGGGGGTGGGTGAAACACTTTAATGATTTGCTATCGGGAGCAGAAATTGGTGATATAGTAAGCAACATGAATGATATTATAACTAGAAATGGGAACCAACCCATTACTTGTACTCGTGCAGGTGGAGATGATGTCGGACGAGCTAGGAGTGAGACACTGATACAGAGGTTTAAGACAACCATAGAATTAGTTAGGAGCAAGGGAGGAATCCCGATCATATGTGGCATTCTTCCAAGAAAGGGAGTTGGAACTTAATGGATGTCGAGGGCACTTGGTGTCAATTGCCGACTGGACAAATATTGCAAATCAAATGCAATATACCTAAATACCACACAGAACAGTGTGTGACATTATATATATATATATATATATATATATATATATATATATATATATATATATATATATATATATATAATCTTAGCTAGAATCAACTCTAAATCATCCTGCTGATAAAAATGGGTGAAATATTAACATAAACTCCCCCATCAACATCCTTCTCAAACAAACACCTGAAAAATATGTGAACCAAAAGCCGCCCTCCTGCAGGTAAAACACCTACAGTAAGCAGGAAACAACCTTTCACCCACCAGCTGATAAAAATTTCCAGACTGCATTTAAATAAAACTAAAAAAAAAAAAAAATTCTCTCATAGTTTTTAACTTTGAAATTAGTTAGTTTTCGTCTAATTTAAGTCCAAATTCCCCACTGGAAATGCTTGCGGTTTTCCACCCACGAATTAAAAATATATAACTGAGATGAATTCAACGATAATACAGAGAATCTTTCCCCTTGAATTCCCCTATAAGGTTGCACTACCGAGTCGTTCGCTATAGGGCATACCAACCTCCTCATAAATCCAGTGAAATTTATGCTTGAATTTTTCTGCTAACAATTATAATATTTCTTGTAAATTAATATGGTTGCAGAGGCTTTGACGCTTGTAATGTAGTCGAGGAATCTCCCACATCATCTAATTGCCACGGTTACAGAGGTCTATTAACCAACCATTAAGATGCAATGGGGTCAAAGTTCACATCTCAAGAATACTGTCAATCATGGAATGCACTCCATGCAAAATATAATTCCTGTAAACTGTCATACCAGGAGTTATTAGATAATATCCCAGACAGTATCAGACAGGCAATAGTTCAAACAGGAATAAACAGGCAATATCCCAGTCAGGAATAGACAGGCATTATCCCAGACAGGGATAGACAGGTAAAATCCGTAACAGGAAGCGACAGGCAATATCCCTAACAGGAAGTGTCAGGAATAGACAGGGAATATTCCAGACCGAAAAAGACAGTTAATATCTCAGACACCAATCGACAACAGATTAAATAGCCAGCAATAGACCTAACCTAATCCAAATCTGTATTGCACTCACATAATTAGTGCAGTGAGAATCAATCTTTCACCTGAATAATATATATTTCATTTAATGAAACATACTGAATACCTGTTTGAGTCATTACTCATTTAACAAAATTATTTGCTTTTAATTGATGAAATGGACGCATGTTTCGGCAGACTGTTGCTGGGGCGAGTTTGCATAGTGATAAAGTTTTGTAATGGTGGTTTGCGTATAATAATTGTACACGTTGATGAAGACAATTTGAATGACAGTGGAATGTATATTGATGTCTGGTAGTCACTATAGAATGATTATAGTGACAGACACTATATGTTGATATGTTGGGTGGTGTCTAATAGTCATTGTTTGTGTCTGGATGTATTGTAAACAGTCTAATACATTTGTGTGTAGTGTATGACAGCTGTATAATGATCCCTACACCTGACATCTGTGTTGATATCACATTAGTTCACATCAACGTGATGATTTCAAGATAACATACCGGATACTCTTCTGACTGAGACTATGAGCTCATCATGAGAGACTATGAGCTCATCACAGATCATTCGGCAATGACCTACGATGAGTCTGCAAATTCAAGGTTAGCGAGGCTCCTCCAGGATAGCAAGGATGTTCCATGATAGCGAGGATGCTCCATGATAGCGAGGCTCCTCCATGATAGCGAGGCTCCTCCACGATAGTTAGGCTCCTCCAGGATACCGAAGATGCTCCATGATAGCGAGGATGCTCCATGATAGCGAGGCTCCTCCATGATAGCGAGGCTCCTCCACGATAGTTAGGCTCTTCCAGGATAGCGAGGATGCTCCATAATAGCGAGGCTCCTCCACGATAGCAAGGCTCCTTCACGATAGCGAGGCTACTCCACGATAGCGAGGACTCTCACACCAAAACGAGGCTTCCCCAGCATAGCGAGGCTTTCCCAGGATAGCGAGGCTTCCCCAGGATAGCGAGGACTCCCCAGGATAGCGAGGCTTCCCCAGGATAGCGAGGACTCCCCAGGATAGCGAGGACTCCCCAGGATAGCGAGGCTTCCCCAGGATAGCGAGGCTTCCCCAGGATAGCGAGGCTTCCCCAGGATAGCGAGGACTCCCCAGGATAGCGAGGACTCCCCAGGATAGCGAGAACTCCCCAGGATAGCGAGGCTTCCCCAGGATAGCGAGGCTTCCCCAGGATAGCGAGGACTCCCCACGATAGCGAGGCTTCCCTGCTGACACTCACCCTTGAGCACAGGTGGAGGGCTCAATTAGTCGCTTCACGGATTGACAGTTATCTGAAGAATTACATGAAGTGATGCTCTCTGCTGCTGCTGCTGGAGCAGAGTGGTACTGTTGACCCCCAGTCTGCTTCCTGATGACACAGTCTGCTTCTTGATGATACAGTCTGCTGCCTGACGACACAGTCTGCTCCCTGAGGATACAGTCTGCTCCCTGATGACACAGTCTGCTCCCTGATGACACAGTCTGCTCCCTGATGACACAGTCTGCTTCCTGATGACACAGTCTGCTGCCTGATGACACAGTCTGCTCCCTGAGGATACAGTCTGCTCCCTGATGATACAGTCTGCTGCCTGATGACACAGTCTGCTGCCTGATGATACAGTCTGCTGCCTGATGACACAGTCTGCTGCCTGATGATACAGTCTGCTGCCTGATGACACAGTCTGCTGCCTGATGACACAGTCTGCTGCCTGATGACACAGTCTGCTTCCTGATGACACAGTCTGCTGCCTGATGACACAGTCTGCTGCATGATGACACAGTCTGCTGCCTGATGATACAGTCTGCTGCCTGATGACACAGTCTGCTGCCTGATGACACAGTCTGCTGCTTGATGACACAGTCTGCTGCTTGATGACACAGTCTGCTGCTTGATGATACAGTCTGCTGCCTGATGACACAGTCTGCTGCCTGAAAAACACAGTCTGCTGCTTGATGACATAGTCTGCTTCCTGATGATACAGTCTGCTGCCTGATGATACAGTCTGCTCCCTGATGATACAGTCTGCTCCCTGATGACACAGTCTGCTTCCTGATGATACAGTCTGCTCCCTGATGACACAGTCTGCTGCCTGATGACACAGTCTGCTCCCTGATGATACAGTCTGCTCCCTGATGACACAGTCTGCTTCCTCTTGATACAGTCTGCTCCCTGATGACACAGTCTGCTGCCTGATGACACAGTCTGCTCCCTGATGACACAGTCTGCTCCCTGATGATACAGTCTGCTCCCTGATGACACAGTCTGCTGCCTGATGACACAGTCTGCTCCCAGATGATACAGTCTGCTCCCTGATGACACAGTCTGCTCCCTGATGATACAGTCTGCTGCCTGATGACACAGTCTGCACCCTGATGATACAGTCTGCTCCCTGATGATACAGTCTGCTCCCTGATGACACAGTCTGCTCCCTGATGATACAGTCTGCTCCCTGAGGATACAGTCTGCTGCATGATGACACAGTCTGCTCCCTTATGACACAGTCTGCTCCCTTATGACACAGTCTGCTCCCTGATGACACAGTCTGCTGCCTGATGATACAGTCTGCTGCCTGATGATACAGTCTGCTGCCTGATGACACAGTCTGCTCCCTGATGACACAGTCTGCTGCCTGGTGACACAGTCTGCTGCCTGATGACACAGTCGGCTCCCTGATGATACAGTCTGCTGCCTGATGACACAGTCTGCTGCCTGATGACACAGTCTGCTGCCTGATGACACAGTCTGCTGCCTGATGACACAGTCGGCTCCCTGATGATACAGTCTGCTGCCTGATGACACAGTCGGCTCCCTGATGATACAGTCTGCTGCCTGATGACACAGTCTGCTCCCTGATGACACAGTCTGCTCCCTGATGACACAGTCTGCTGCCTGGTGACACAGTCTGCTCCCTGATGACACAGTCTGCTGCCTGATGATACAGTCTGCTGCCTGGTGACACAGTCTGCTCCCTGATGACACAGTCTGCTCCCTGATGATACAGTCTGCTCCCTGATGACACAGTCTGCTGCCTGATGACACAGTCTGCTGCCTGGTGACACAGGTCTGCTGCCTGATGACACAGTCGGCTCCCTGATGATACAGTCTTCTGCCTGATGACACAGTCTGCTGCCTGATGACACAGTCTGCTCCCTGATGACACAGTCTGCTGCCTGATGACACAGTCTGCTGCCTGATGACACAGTCTGCTGCCTGATGACACAGTCTGCTGCCTGGTGACACAGTCTGCTGCCTGATGACACAGTCGGCTCCCTGATGATACAGTCTGCTGCCTGATGACACAGTCTGCTCCCTGATTATACAGTCTGCTTCCTGATGATACAGTCGGCTCCCTGATGATACAGTCTGCTGCCTGATGACACAGTCTGCTCCCTGATGACACAGTCTGCTCCCTGATGATACAGTCTGCTGCCTAAACAATTTCAAATTCAAAAATTTTCCAAATCTAACTTCATTCATAAATGTTTGTACTTTTATACTAGGGTTAGTTTACACAAATTTACAGTAAATTATTTACGCAAGTAATTGTCATCAAAATATTAATAAAATGTAATATATGTAATTATATGACACTCAAGATTTTGATTTGCATTTAGAAGGTAAATTTATCAATGATTTCTAAATCACGACAGCTGTCCAATTGAGAGAGAGAGAGAGAGAGAGAGAGAGAGAGAGAGAGAGAGAGAGAGAGAGAGAGAGAGAGAGAGAGAGAGAGAGAGAGAGAGGGAGAGAGAGAGAGAGAGAGAGAGAGAGAGAGAGAGAGAGAGAGAGAGAGAGAGAGAGAGAGAGAGAGAGAGAGAGAGAGAGAGAGAGAGAGAGAGGGAGAGAGAGAGAGAGAGAGAGAGAGAGAGAGAGAGAGAGAGAGAGAGAGAGAGAGAGAGAGAGAGAGAGAGAGAGAGAGAGAGAGAGAATTATCAGGGAGAAAGCGCCAAGCCATTACGACTATATAGAACTTAGAAGGGAGTCAGGATAATGATTTGGAATGGGACGGGGGATAGGAATAGTGCCCAACCACTTGTGGACGGTCGGGGATTGAACGCCGACCTGCGTGAAGCGAGACCGTCGCTCTACCGTCCAACCTAAGTCAAATGGAGAGTGAGAAAGTATATTTGTAAAAAGTTAAGCAGATCATTACAATAATGGGTGAACTAAACAGAGTTTCATCAGTCAAAATCAAACTTTGAATTTTGAGCATAAAATGAGAGATATTTAGGTGTAACTTGGAGCGTAGAGAGCGTCATGTATGAATGAGAAAATAAGTGGCAGCCACAAAGAGGGATTCGAACCCATATTGTGCATTCTCCCAACCCACTACACCACCACATTGCCTAAAGCAATGCACCCTGAGATTCCACTGAATCGTCCATATGATATATGGAAGAAAACCCAAATTTCTTGCCTCCGATAGCTTGCTGGTACCCCAGTACAGGGGTTCGAATCCACCCCATGGCTCTTACTGACTTCCTCATACATAACATTAATGATTTTTTTTTGCATTAATAATAATAACATTGAGCAAATCATCAGAGCACTTGAGGGATCGAAACAAATATATATATATATATATATATATATATATATATATATATATATATATATATATATATATATATATATATATGTCGTACCTAGTAGCCAGAACGCACTTCTCTGCCTACTATGCAAAGCCTGATTTGCCTAATAAGCCAACTTTTCATGAATTAATGTTTTTTTCGACTACCTAACCTACCTAACCTAACCTAACCTAACTTTTTCGGCTACCTAACCTAACCTAACCTATAAAGATAGGTTAGGTTAGGTTAGGTAGGGTTGGTTAGGTTCGGTCATATATCTACGTTAATTTTAACTCCAATAAAAAAAAATTGACCTCATACATAATGAAATAGGTAGCGTTATCATTTCATGAGAAAAAAAATAGAGAAAATATTAATTCAGGAAAATTTGGCTTATTAGGCAAATCGGGCCTTGCATAGTAGGCAGAGAAGTGCGTTCTGGCTACTAGGTACGACATATATATATATATATATATATATATATATATATATATATATATATATATATATATATATATATATATATATATATATATATATATATTCATTACCAACATAAATTATAATTAGGATGCTAGTGAAGAATAGAGATGAAGGATGCTGGAGGCTGAGAGGAGATGCCCTGATGCTGTCTCTGGTGGCTCAGAGGACGTTAAATATTTACAACCAGGTTATTGGTGAGTTTCTGGCCTGTTAATGCTGATAAAAGTCAGACATCAAGGAATAGCTTATCATCCTTCACTGTGAGTACTGTGTACTGTGTGGTATTATGACACTGTAAGTACTGTGTTGTCTGGTGGTATTATGACACTGTGAGTACTGTGTACTGTGTGGTATTATGACACTGTGAGTACTGTCTACTGTGTGGTATTATGACACTGTGAGTACTGTGTACTGTGTGGTATTATAACACTGTATACTGTGTTGTCTGGTGGTATTATGATACTGTGAGTACTGTGTACTGTGTGGTATTATGACACTGTACTGTGTTGTCTGGTGGTATTATGACACTGTGAGTACTGTGACTGTGCTGTAAGCATATATATATATATATATATATATATATATATATATATATATATATATATATATATATATATATATATATATATATATATATATATATATATATATATATATAACAACGGGAGACAGCAAGCTCCACCAGGATATAAACAAGGTGTTTAGAGAAGATGAAAGCCTCCACAGCTCCCCTGCCGGATGTGATGTAAACGGAGCCAGATAGAATGTCCCAGTGCTGCTCTGTCTGCGGCAGACAGCATATTGTCTACTTTCATGACGCTGTTTACACGAGAGCGGCTCCGGATATATATATAAGAGAGGCAGATTTTGGTATATTTCATCAGCTATATCTGGCTTGCACGTTGGTCGGGCCAGATATATGCCATCATTTCTCTGGTATTTACAGGACTAGTTTACTCGAAATATCAAAGTCACGACTGGGATTTGATATGATATTTTTCTCTGAAATGGGAATGAAAACTTCCTTGTTTTATCAGCGTGTTTGGAAAATCATTATTCGGAGCTTATATGCAATTAGTTTAGCAACAATTACACAATTAATGTCTCTTTCTGAACCTCTGAGCCTAATTGAGTCTCTCAGCCTCACTGACTTATTCCCGATTTGCTTTATTTATCAGGGGGAAAGCGCCAGGCCATTACGGCTCTATAACACTGGGAAGGGGTCAGGATAAGGATTTGGGATGGGACGGAGGGAAGGAATGGTGATCAACCACTTGTGTATGGTCGGGGGATTGAACGCCGACCTGTATGAGGCGAGACCGAGAAAATGTTTTTTGAATCACCCGACGCAGATATTAGTGACAAAATGAATTTAGATATAGAATTGTATTATTTTCTGTGAAGTTTTGTGTAGTGAGTGTGTGTGTGTTGTGATATATATTATTGTGCTTGCTGGATCACGCAGTTAACTCTTGGGCCCCGCCTTTCTTGCCACTGGTTGATATAGTACTGAGACTCCTGACTAATTTTGCTTTAACTCAAGCAAACAAATACACACACACACACACACACACACACACACACACACACACACACACACATACACACATACACACATACACACACACACACACACACATACACACACACACACACACACACACACACACACACACACACACACACACACACACACACACACACACACACACACACACACACACACACACACACATACACACATACACACACACACACACACACACACACACACACACACACACACACACACACACACACATACACACATACACACACACACACACACACACACACACACACACACAAGCTTGGAAGCTTGAAACTCAGATGAGTCACAGAGATGTTAGGAAGTTTTCTTTTAGCGTGAGAGTAGTGGGGAAATGGAATGCACTTGGGGAACAGGTTGTGGAAGCAAATACTATTCATAATTTTAAAACCAGGTATGATAGGGAAATGGGACAGGAGTCATTGCTGTAAACAACCGATGCTCGAAAGGCGGGATCCAAGAGTCAATGCTCGATCCTGCAAGCACATATAGGTGAGTACATATAGGTGAGTACACACACACACACACACACACACACACACACACACACACACACACATACACATTACGGTGAGGGGTGAGACCTCCGATTGGCGTGAAGTCACCAGTGGAGTCCCACAGGGCTCTGTACTCGGTCCTATCTTGTTTCTGATATATGTAAATGATCTCCCGGAGGGTATCGATTCATTTCTCTCAATGTTTGCGGACGATGCTAAAATTATGAGAAGGATTAAAACAGAAGAGGACTGTTTGAGGCTTCAAGAAGACCTAGACAAGCTGAAGGAATGGTCGAACAAATGGTTGTTAGAGTTTAACCCAATCAAATGTAATGTAATGAAGATAGGTGTAGGGAGCAGGAGGCCAGATACAAGGTATCATCTGGGAGAGGAAATTCTTCAGGAGTCAGAGAAGGAAAAAAGACTTGGGGGTTGATATCACGCCAGACCTGTCTCCTGCAGCACATATCAAGCGGATAACATCAGCGGCATATGCCAGGCTGGCCAACATACGAACGGCATTCAGAAACTTGTGTAAAGAATCATTCAGAACTTTGTATACCACATATGTCAGGCCAATCCTGGAGTATGCAGCCCCAGCATGGAGTCCATATCTAGTCAAGGATAAGACTAAACTGGAAAAGGTTCAAAGGTTTGCCACCAGACTAGTACCCGAGCTGAGAGGTATGAGCTACGAGGAGAGACTACGGGAATTAAACCTCACTTCGCTGGAAGACAGAAGAGTTAGGGGGGACATGATCACCACATTCAAGATTCTGAAGGGGATTGATAGGGTAGATAAAGACAGTCTATTTAACACAAGGGGCACACGCACAAGGGGACACAGGTGGAAACTGAGTGCCCAAATGAGCCACAGAGATATTAGAAAGAACTTTTTTAGTGTCAGAGTGGTTGACAAATGGAATGCATTAGGGGGTGATGTGGTGGAGGCTGACTCCATACACAGTTTCAAGTGTAGATATGACAGAGCCCGATAGGCTCAGGAATCTGTACACCTGTTGATTGACGGTTGAGAAGCGGGACCAAAGAGCCAGAGCTCAACCCCCGCAAACACAACTAGGTGAGTACAACTAGGTGAGTACACGCAACATTAAGACCAGAATAAGTGTCTTGACAAGAACGTACAGGTTCTAGTACATACAGAGCCTCTAGTAGGCTCTAGAGCATATTGTACGGTACATATAGAGCCACTAGTAGGCTCTATATGCACGGTCAACATACGGTAGGCTCAAACAACCAATCCGAGTCTATCGCTGCCGTCACAGCTAAGTAGTACTCCAAGCCACTGTTTTACAAACTGCCATCGATAACTCTATATCTAAAGTATTACTTAGATATAAGCGCCTACGTCTACACCCAGCTGCAAGGAGGCGCCTGTGTACTCACCTAATTGTGCTTACGAGGGTTGAGCTCTGGTTCTTTGGTCCCGCCTCTCAACCGTCAATCAACAGGTGTACAGGTTCCTGAGCCTATTGGGCTCTATCATATCTACACTTGAAACTGTGTATGGAGTCAGCCTCCACCACATCACTGCCTAATGCATTTCATTTGTCAACCACTCTGACACTAAAAAAGTTCTTTCTAACGTCCCTGTGGCTCATGTGGGTACTCAGTTTCCGTGTCTGTCTGTCCTGGTGATGGAACTACTCTGACACTGAAAGTTCTTTCTAACGTCCCTGTGGCTCATGTGGGTACTCAGTTTCCGTGTCTGTCTGTCCTGGTGATGGAACTACTCTGACACTGAAAGTTCTTTCTAACGTCCCTGTGGCTCATGTGGGTACTCAGTTTCCGTGTCTGTCTGTCCTGGTGATGGGATTGTAGTGATGGTTGGCAGAGCGGAGATTTTTGTTCAAACAACTTTATTAAGCCTGTGTCTCCATTGCTGAAATGGCAAAACTTGAGTTTTTCTTCTTGATTTATGTGACGTGTTTGGTAAATGTGAATATGTTTATACCCTCTACCTCAGGGCTTGGCCACTACCCTCTATCTCAGGGCTTGGTCCCTGCCCTCTATCTCAGGGCTTGGTCCCTGCCCTCTACCTCAGGGCTTGGCCACTACCCCCTACCTTAGGGCTTGGTCCCTGCCCTCTACCTCAGGGCTTGGCCACTACCCCCTACCTCAGGGCTTGGTCCCTGCCCTCTATCTCAGGGCTTGGTCCCTGCCCTCTATCTCAGGGCATGGTCCCTGCCCTCTACCTCAGGGCTTGGTCCCTGCCCTCTACCTTAGGGCTTGGTCCCTGCCCTCTATCTCAGGGCTTGGTCCCTGCCCTCTATCTCAGGGCTTGGTCCCTGCCCTCTACCTCAGGGCTTGACCACTACCCCCTACCTTAGGGCTTGGTCCCTGCCCTCTATCTCAGGGCTTGGTCCCTGCCCTCTATCTCAGGGCTTTGTCCCTGCCCTCTATCTCAGGGCTTGGTCCCTGCCCTCTACCTCAGGGCTTGGTCCCTGCCCTCTATCTCAGGGCTTGGTCCCTGCCCTCTACCTCAGGGCTTGGTCCCTGCCCTCTACCTCAGGGCTTGGTCCCTGCCCTCTACCTCAGGGCTTGGCCACTACCCCTACCTCAGGGCTTGGTCCCTGCCCTCTATCTCAGGGCTTGGTCCCTGCCCTCTACCTCAGGGCTTGGCCACTACCCCTCTACCTCAGGGCTTGGCCACTACCCCCTCTACCTCAGGGCTTGGCCACTACCTCCTACCACAGGGCTTGGCCACTACCCCCTACCTCAGGGCTTGGCCACTACCTCCTACCTCAGGGCTTGGCCACTACCTTCTACCTCAGGGCTTGGCCACTACCTTCTACCTCAGGGCTTGGCCACTACCTCCTACCTCAGGGCTTGGCCACTACCTTCTACCTCAGGGTTTGGCCACTATCCCCTCTACTTCAGGGTTTGGCCACTTCCCCCCTACCTCAGAGCTTGGCCACTACCCCCCTACCTCAGGGCTTGGCCACTACCTCCTACCTCAGGGCTTGGCCACTACCTCCTACCTCAGGGCTTGGCCACTACCTTCTACCTCAGGGCTTGGCCACTACCTTCTACCTCAGGGCTTGGCCACTACCTTCTACCTCAGGGCTAGGCCACTACCTTCTACCTCAGGGTTTGGCCACTATCCCCTCTACTTCAGGGTTTGGCCACTTCCCCCCTACCTCAGGGCTTGGCCACTTCCCCCCTACCTCAGGGCTTGGCTACTACCCCCTCTACTTCAGGGCTTGGCCACTACCCCCCTACCTCAGGGCTTGGCCACTACCCCCTACCACAGGGCTTGGCCACTACCCCCTACCACAGGGCTTGGCCACTACCCCCTACCTCAGGGCTTGGCCACTACCCCCCTACCTCAGGGCTTGGCCACTACCCCCTACCTCAGGGCTTGGCCACTACCCCCTACCTCAGGGCTTGGCCACTACCCCCCTACCTCAGGGCTTGGCCACTACCCCCTACCTCAGGGCTTGGCCACTACCCCCTACCACAGGGCTTGGCCACTACCCCCCCTACCTCAGGGCTTGGCCACTACCCCCTACCTCAGGGCTTGGCCACTACCCCCTACCACAGGGCTTGGCCACTACCCCCCTACCTCAGGGCTTGGCCACTACCCCCTACCACAGGGCTTGGCCACTACCCCCTACAAAAGGGCTTGGCCACTACCCCCCTACCTCAGGGCTTGGCCACTACCCCCTACCACAGGGCTTGGCCACTACCCCCTACCACAGGGCTTGGCCACTACCCCCTACCTCAGGGCTTGGCCACTACCCCCTACCACAGGGCTTGGCCACTACCCCCCTACCTCAGGGCTTGGCCACTACCCCCTACCACAGGGCTTGGCCACTACCCCCTACCACAGGGCTTGGCCACTACCCCCTACCACAGGGCTTGGCCACTACCCCCTACCACAGGGCTTGGCCACTACCCCCTACCTCAGGGCTTGGCCACTACCTCCAACCTGAGGGCTTGGCTACTGCCCCCACCTCAGGGCTTGGCCACTTCCCCCTTACTTCTGGGCTTGGCCACTACCCCTACCTCAGGGCTTGGCCACTACCCCCCTACCTCAGGGCTTGGCCACTTCCCCCCTACCTCAGGGCTTGGCCA
>NC_091203.1:21313065-21343065 GCF_040958095.1 Procambarus clarkii | reverse complement strand
GGATGATGGGAGAGAAGATAGGGGAGAGGTGAGAGGGAGCGGGAGAGGAAGGGGAAGCGAGAGGGGAAAGGAAAGCGAGGGAAAGAGGACGAGGGGAGAACAAAGGAGGAGATAGTGATAGCTAGATCGGGAGATAGAGGGACAGCTAGATACTAGAGATAGTGATAGCTAGATAGGGAGATAGAGGGACAGCTAGATACTAGAGATAGTGATAGCTAGATCGGGAGATAGAGTGATAGCTAGATACTAGAGATAGTGATAGCTAGATAGGGAGATAGAGTGACAGCTAGATTCTAGAGATAGTGATAGCTAGATAGGAAGATAGAGTGGCAGCTATATTTTAGAGATAGTGATAGCTAGATAGGGAGATAGAGTGATAGCTAGATACTAGAGAGAGTGATAGCTAGATCGGGAGATAGAGTGACAGCTAGATACTAGAGATAGTGATAGCTAGATAAAGAGATAGAGTGACAGCTAAATACTAGAGATAGTGATAGCTAGATCGGGAGATAGAGTGATAGCTAGATTCTAGAGATAGTGATAGCTAGATAAAGAGATAGAGTGACAGCTAGATACTAGAGATAGTGATAGCTAGATCGGGAGATAGAGTGATAGCTAGATACTAGAGATAGTGATAGCTAGATAAAGAGATAGAGTGACAGCTAGATACTAGAGATAGTGATAGCTAGATCGGGAGATAGAGTGATAGCTAGATACTAGAGATAGTGATAGCTAGATAGGGAGATAGCTAGATACAAGTAAACCTAGATAAAGAGCTAGAGAGATAGAGATAGACAAAGATTGTTAAACACATATAGGTAGAGAGCAATAGACGATAGACAGACGCCGGATAACACCCCCCCCCCCTAATATAATGATAAACGAATGCACCTGAATCATTACATCCCTCTACAAATGCTCGGAAGGCGGGGGTCGGGAACCGAGCTCATTCCCGCAGCCACATTATATCAGCATACACACACAGGTCATCTATCTTGAGATCTTGAGATGATTTCGGGGCTTTGTTTTAGTGTCCCCGCGGCCCGGTCCTCGACCATCCCTCCACCCCCCAGGAAGCAGCCCGTGACAGCTGACTAACTCCCAGGTATCTATTTACTGCTATGTAACAGGGGCATTTAGGGTGAAAGAAACTTTGCCCATTTGTTTCTACCACATCTAGGTGAGTAGACTCACACTCATGCACGCTTAAATACGTGTGAGTGTGAGTACCACTCCTCATAAACACCTGCGTAACAAGTCCAGCGACAATATCTGAACGTAACACAATTCTGACTCATAAAAAGAGTCCAAACTGGAGGATAAAACCGTGTGACTCATAGGATATTCCCGACACAAGTGACAATATTCTCCTGCCAGAGCCCAGGAAACAACGTCCCATGGAGGGAAAATGCTGTAATTACAGTTTAAAGCATATAGCGAGTAGTTTGGATATACATATGGCGCAAATTTCATAACATATATATACATATACATATGATGCAGCAACTGAATTTGAAATGTGTATATATATATACATATATATATATATATATATATATATATATATATATATATATATATATATATATATATATATATATATGTAAATGTTGCATTTGTTTGTATCCATTACGGAAATGTGGGAGCGTTCAGAGCACTCCATGTCTATTAGTAATGTTTATCGTGCTCGATAGATTAATTCTGATCATTACATCAACAAATAATATGAATTAAAACAAACTTTATTTTTCATTATTTTCTTCGTTTGATAAATATATCATAGACAAATTAACATGATATCGTGATCTGGATAACCTATTGAAAGGTTGAAGCTTTAACTAAATTCTCAGACAACTCTAGACAAGGATTAGCCCTTAAGGTCCAATACCTACATATAGAATTTAAGGAAAGGGATTGGTAGAAGGTAGAATTGCGGGCAGCGATTGGAGAGATGGGATTACAGGCAGGGTTTGGACAGGATATGGGATTAGAGATTGGGGGATGGAGAGGAGATGAGATTACAGATAGGGAATGAAGAACAGAATAAAATAATTACAGGCATGGGAAAAGGATTGGAGACAGAAATACAAGTAGGGAGAGAGAGAGAGAGAGAGAGAGAGAGAGAGAGAGAGAGAGAGAGAGACAGAGAGAGAGAGAGAGAGAGAGAGAGAGAGAGAGAGAGAGAGAGAGAGAGAGAGAGAGAGAGAGAGCCAGAGACAGAGAGAGACAGAGAGAGAGAGAGACAGAGAGAGAGCCAGAGAGAGAGAGAGACAGAGAGAGAGAGACCCAGAGAGAGAGACCTAGAGAGAGAGAGAGAGCCAGAGAGAGAGAGAGAGAGAGAGAGAGAGACAGAGAGAGAGAGAGAGAGAGAGAGAGAGAGAGAGAGAGAGAGAGAGAGAGAGAGAGAGAGAGAGAGAGAGAGAAAGACAGAGAGAGAGAGAGAGAGAGAGAGAGAGAGAGAGAGAGAGAGAGAGAGAGAGAGAGAGAGAGAGAGAGAGAGAGAGAGAGAGAGAGATAGAAAGACAGAGAGAGAGAGAGAGACAGAGAGAGAGAGAGAGAGAGAGAGAGAGAGAGAGAGAGAGAGAGAGAGAGAGAGAGAGAGAGAGAGAGAGAGAGAGAGATAGAGAGAGAGAGAGAAAGACAGAGAGAGAGAGAGAGAGAGAGAGAGAGAGAGAGAAAGACAGAGAGAGAGAGAGAGAGAGAGAGAGAGAGAGAGAGAGAGAAAGACAGAGAGAGAGAGAGAGAGAGAGAGAGAGAGAGAGAGAGAGAGAGAGAGAGAGAGAGAGAGAGAGAGAGAGAGAGAGAGAGAGAGAGAGAGAGAGAAAGACAGAGAGAGAGAGAGAGAGAGAGAGAGAAAGACAGAGAGAGAGAGAGAGAGAGAGAGAGAGAGAGAGAGAGAGAGAGAGAGAGAGAGAGAGAGAGAGAGAGAGAGAGAGAGAGAGAGAGAGAGAGAGAGGAGAAACAATTGATTCCTAATAACAAATTGATTTCTGGGGTGTCAGCTCAGATGGAAGATGAATTAAAATGTAAACTTGGAAAACTTGTTAAAAAAAACATATAACAAGACCATTAGTTTACCCTGAAATGGCTGTATTAAAGGTACTATTGGTCTCTCAGTACTGTAGGACCAGTGTTGGTCTCTCAGTACTGTAGTACCAGTGTTGGTCTCTCAGTACTGTAGCACCAGTGTTGGTCTCCCAGTACTGTAGTACCAGTGTTGGTCTCTCAGTACTGTAGTACCAGTGTTGGTCTCTCAGTACTGTAGCACCAGTGTTGGTCTCCCAGTACTGTAGTACCAGTGTTGGTCTCTCAGTACTGTAGTACCAGTGTTGGTCTCTCAGTACTGTAGCACCAGCGTTGGTCTCCCAGTACTGTAGTACCAGTGTTGGTCTCCCAGTACTGTAGTACCACTGTTGGTCTCCCAGTACTGTAGTACCAGTGTTGGTCTCTCAGTACTGTAGTACCAGTGTTGGTCTCTCAGTACTGTAGCACCAGTGTTGGTCTCCCAGTACTGTAGTACCAGTGTTGGTCTCTCAGTACTGTAGTACCAGTGTTGGTCTCTCAGTACTGTAGGACCAGTGTTGGTCTCTCAGTACTGTAGTACCAGTGTTGGTCTCTCAGTACTGTAGTACCAGTGTTGGTCTCCCAGTACTGTAGTACCAGTGTTGGTCTCTCAGTACTGTAGGACCAGTGTTGGTCTCTCAGTACTGTAGTACCAGTGTTGGTCTCTCAGTACTGTAGGACCAGTGTTGGTCTCCCAGTACTGTAGTACCAGTGTTGGTCTCCCAGTACTGTAGTACCAGTGTTGGTCTCTCAGTACTGTAGGACCAGTGTTGGTCTCTCAGTACTGTAGTACCAGTGTTGGTCTCCCAGTACTGTAGTACCAGTGTTGGTCTCTCAGTACTGTAGCACCAGTGTTGGTCTCCCAGTACTGTAGTACCAGTGTTGGTCTCTCAGTACTGTAGTACCAGTGTTGGTCTCTCAGTACTGTAGGACCAGTGTTGGTCTCTCAGTACTGTAGTACCAGTGTTGGTCTCTCAGTACTGTAGCACCAGTGTTGGTCTCCCAGTACTGTAGTACCAGTGTTGGTCTCTCAGTACTGTAGTACCAGTGTTGGTCTCTCAGTACTGTAGGACCAGTGTTGGTCTCTCAGTACTGTAGCACCAGTGTTGGTCTCCCAGTACTGTAGTACCAGTGTTGGTCTCCCAGTACTATAGTACCAGTGTTGGTCTCTCAGTACTGTAGCACCAGTGTTGGTCTCCCAGTACTGTAGGACCAGTGTTGCTCTCCCAGTACTGTAGGACCAGTGTTGCTCTCCCAGTACTGTAGTACCAGTGTTGGTCTCTCAGTACTGTAGGACCAGTGTTACTCTCCCAGTACTGTAGTACCAGTGTTGGTCTCCCAGTACTGTAGGACCAGTGTTGGTCTCCCAGTACTGTAGCACCAGTGTTGCTCTCCCAGTACTGTAGAACCAGTGTTGGTCTCTCAGTACTGTAGGACCAGTGTTGCTCTCCCAGTACTGTAGTACCAGTGTTGGTCTCCCAGTACTGTAGGACCAGTGTTGGTCTCCCAGTACTGTAGCACCAGTGTTGCTCTCCCAGTACTGTAGAACCAGTGTTGGTCTCTCAGTACTGTAGGACCTGTGTTGCTCTCCCAGTACTGTAGTACCAGTGTTGGTCTCCCAGTACTGTAGGACCAGTGTTGCTCTCCCAGTACTATAGGACCAGTGTTGCTCTCCCAGTACTGTAGTACCAGTGTTGGTCTCTCAGTACTGTAGGACCAGTGTTGCTCTCCCAGTACTATAGGACCAGTGTTGCTCTCCCAGTACTGTAGGACCAGTGTTGCTCTCCCAGTACTGTAGCACCAGTGTTGGTCTCCCAGTACTGTAGCACCAGTGTTGGTCTCCCAGTACTGTAGCACCAGTGTTGCTCTCCCAGTACTGTAGCACCAGTGTTGGTCTCCCAGTACTGTAGCACCAGTGTTGGTCTCCCAGTACTGTAGGACCAGTGTTGCTCTCCCAGTACTGTAGTACCAGTGTTGCTCTCCCAGTACTATAGGACCAGTGTTGCTCTCCCAGTACTGTAGGACCAGTGTTGCTCTCCCAGTACTGTAGCACCAGTGTTGGTCTCCCAGTACTGTAGGACCATTGTTGCTCTCCCAGTACTGTAGCACCAGTGTTGGTCTCTCAGTACTGTAGCACCAGTGTTGGTCTCCCAGTACTGTAGGACCAGTGTTGGTCTCCCAGTACTGTAGGACCAGTGTTGCTCTCCCAGTACTGTAGCACCAGTGTTGGTCTCCCAGTACTGTAGGACCAGTGTTGGTCTCCCAGTACTGTAGCACCAGTGTTGGTCTCCCAGTACTCTAGGACCAGTGTTGGTCTCCCAGTACTGTAGCACCAGTGTTGGTCTCCCAGTACTGTAGCACCAGTGTTGGTCTCCCAGTACTGTAGCACCAGTGTTGGTCTCCCAGTACTGTAGCACCAGTGTTGCTCTCCCAGTACTGTAGTACCAGTGTTGGTCTCCCAGTACTGTAGGACCAGTGTTGGTCTCCCAGTACTGTAGCACCAGTGTTGGTCTCCCAGTACTGTAGCACCAGTGTTGCTCTCCCAGTACTGTAGCACCAGTGTTGGTCTCCCAGTACTGTAGGACCAGTGTTGGTCTCCCAGTACTGTAGCACCAGTGTTGGTCTCCCAGTACTGTAGTACCAGTGTTGGTCTCCCAGTACTGTAGCACCAGTGTTGCTCTCCCAGTACTGTAGCACCAGTGTTGGTCTCCCAGTACTGTAGCACCAGTGTTGGTCTCCCAGTACTGTAGCACCAGTGTTGCTCTCTCAGTACTGTAGGACCAGTGTTGCTCTCTCAGTACTGTAGCACCAGTGTTGGTCTCCCAGTACTGTAGGACCAGTGTTGCTCTCCCAGTACTATAGGACCAGTGTTGCTCTCCCAGTACTATAGGACCAGTGTTGCTCTCCCAGTACTATAGGACCAGTGTTGCTCTCCCAGTACTATATGACCAGTGTTGCTCTCCCAGTACTATAGGACCAGTGTTGCTCTCCCAGTACTATAGGACCAGTGTTGCTCTCCCAGTACTGTAGCACCAGTGTTGCTCTCCCAGTACTATAGGACCAGTGTTGCTCTCCCAGTACTGTAGTACCAGTGTTGGTCTCCCAGTACTGTAGGACCAGTGTTGGTCTCCCAGTACTGTAGCACCTGTGTTGCTCTCCCAGTACTGTAGCACCAGTGTTGGTCTCCCAGTACTCTAGGACCATTGTTGCTCTCCCAGTACATAGCACCAGTGTTGGTCTCCCAGTACTGTAGTACCAGTGTTGGTCTCCCAGTACTGTAGCACCAGTGTTGCTCTCCCAGTACTGTAGCACCAGTGTTGGTCTCCCAGTACTGTAGCACCAGTGTTGGTCTCCCAGTTCTGTAGCACCAGTGTTGCTCTCTCAGTACTGTAGGACCAGTGTTGCTCTCTCAGTACTGTAGCACCAGTGTTGGTCTCCCAGTACTGTAGGACCAGTGTTGCTCTCCCAGTACTATAGGACCAGTGTTGCTCTCCCAGTACTATAGGACCAGTGTTGCTCTCCCAGTACTGTAGTACCAGTGTTGGTCTCCCAGTACTGTAGGACCAGTGTTGGTCTCCCAGTACTGTAGCACCAGTGTTGCTCTCCCAGTACTGTAGAACCAGTGTTGGTCTCTCAGTACTGTAGGACCAGTGTTGCTCTCCCAGTACTGTAGTACCAGTGTTGGTCTCCCAGTACTGTAGGACCAGTGTTGCTCTCCCAGTACTATAGGACCAGTGTTGCTCTCCCAGTACTGTAGGACCAGTGTTGCTCTCCCAGTACTGTAGCACCAGTGTTGCTCTCCCAGTACTGTAGCACCAGTGTTGGTTTCTCAGTACTGTAGCACCAGTGTTGGTCTCCCAGTACTGTAGCACCAGTGTTGGTCTCTCAGTCCTATAGGACCAGTGTTGTACTCTCAGTACTGTAGCACCAGTGTTGGTTTCTCAGTACTGTAGCACCAGTGTTGGTCTCCCAGTACTGTAGCACCAGTGTTGGTCTCTCAGTCCTATAGGACCAGTGTTGTACTCTCAGTACTGTAGCACCAGTGTTGGTCTCTCAGTACTGTAGCACCAGTGTTGGCCTCCCAGTACTATAGGACCAGTGTTGGTCTCCCAGTACTATAGGACCAGTGTTGGTCTCCCAGTACTATAGGACCAGTGTTGGTCTCCCAGTACTATAGGACCAGTGTTGGCCTCCCAGTACTATAGGACCAGTGTTGGTCTCCCAGTACTATAGGACCAGTGTTGGTCTCCCAGTACTGTAGCACCAGTGTTGGCCTCCCAGTACTATAGGACCAGTGTTGGTCTCCCAGTACTATAGGACCAGTGTTGGCCTCCCAGTACTATAGGACCAGTGTTGGTCTCCCAGTACTATAGGACCAGTGTTGGTCTCCCAGTACTATAGGACCAGTGTTGGTCTCCCAGTACTATAGGACCAGTGTTGGTCTCCCAGTACTATAGGACCAGTGTTGGTCTCCCAGTACTGTTGCACCAGTGTTGGTCTCCCAGTACTATAGGACCAGTGTTGCTTTCCCAGTACTATAGGACCAGTGTTGCTCTCCCAGTACTGTAGGACCAGTGTTGGTCTCCCAGTACTGTAGCACCAGTGTTGGTCTCCCAGTACTGTAGGACCAGTGTTGCTCTCCCAGTACTGTAGCACCTGTGTTGCTCTCCCAGTACTGTAGCACCAGTGTTGGTCTCCCAGTACTGTAGGACCAGTGTTGCTCTCCCAGTACTATAGGACCAGTGTTGCTCTCCCAGTACTATAGGACCAGTGTTGCTCTCCCAGTACTATAGGACCAGTGTTGCTCTCTCTGTACTATAGGACCAGTTTTGCTCTCCCAGTACTATAGGACCAGTGTTGCTCTCCCAGTACTATAGGACCAGTGTTGGTCTCCCAGTACTGTAGTACCAGTGTTGCTCTCCCAGTACTATAGGACCAGTGTTGGTCTCCCAGTACTGTAGCACCAGTGTTGGTCTCCCAGTACTGTAGGACCAGTGTTGCTCTCCCAGTACTGTAGCACCTGTGTTGCTCTCCCAGTACTGTAGCACCAGTGTTGGTCTCCCAGTACTGTAGCACCAGTGTTGGTCTCCCAGTACTGTAGCACCTGTGTTGCTCTCCCAGTACTGTAGCACCAGTGTTGGTCTCCCAGTACTGTAGCACCAGTGTTGGTCTCCCAGTACTGTAGGACCAGTGTTGCTCTCCCAGTACTGTAGCACCTGTGTTGGTCTCCCAGTACTGTAGGACCAGACAACAGCTGTTCAGATAATTACATTTCCAAGGTGTGAATACTGGAGTCATTAATGTTTACATTCCTGTATTATTGCTGTAATTTTATAGGTGTTATTACTGTTATTTTTAAAGGTTATTTCTGGTGTTATTTCTGGTGTAATTGTTGTTATTTACACCGGTGTTATTACTGATATTAAAGCAAGTGTTATTGATGGTGTTATTTTCTGCTGGTGTTATTACTGGTGTTATTAATTGTGATATAATTCATAATAATATCTTATCACAGACTTAGAAATATGGGATAAAAACCCACACTATTGTATTTGTGTGTTTTTTATGTAAATGTTTACACCAAGTCTCTCGAACTCTCATGTGTCCTTTTTGTAACTATTTGTAACTCGTGAGTTACTATCTGTAACTCCTAAGTTACGTTACTATCTGTAACTCCTAAGTTACTATTTGTAACTCCTAAGTTACGTTACTATCTGTAACTCCTAAGTTACTATTTGTAACTCCTAAGTTACTATCTGTAACTCCTAAGTTATTATTTGTAACTCCTAAGTTACGTTACTATCTGTAACTCCTAAGTTACTATCTGTAACTCCTAAGTTATTATCTGTAACTCCTAAGTTACTATCTGTAACTCCTAAGTTATTATCTGTAACTCCTAAGTTACTATCTGTAACTCCTAAGTTACTATCTGTAACTCCTAAGTTACTATCTGTAACTCCTAAGTTACTATCTGTAACTCCTAAGTTACTATCTGTAACTCCTAAGTTACTATCTGTAACTCCTAAGTTACTATCTGTAACTCCTAAGTTACTATTTGTAACTCCTAAGTTACTATCTGTAACTCCTAAGTTACTATTTGTAACTCCTAAGTTACTATCTGTAACTCCTAAGATACTATCTGTAACTCCTAAGATACTATCTGTAACTCCTAAGTTACTATTTGTAACTCCTAAGTTACTATCTGTAACTCCTAAGTTACTATCTGTAACTCCTAAGTTACTATCTGTAACTCCTAAGTTACTATCTGTAACTCCTAAGATACTATCTGTAACTCCTAAGTTACTATTTGTAACTCCTAAGTTACTATCTGTAACTCCTAAGTTACTATCTGTAACTCCTAAGTTACTATCTGTAACTCCTAAGATACTATCTGTAACTCCTAAGTTACTATTTGTAACTCCTAAGTTACTATCTGTAACTCTTAAGATACTATCTGTAACTCCTAAGATACTATCTGTAACTCCTAAGTTACTATCTGTAACTCTTAAGATACTATCTGTAACTCCTAAGATACTATCTGTAACTCCTAAGTTACTATTTGTAACTCCTAAGATACTATCTGTAACTCTTAAGATACTATCTGTAACTCCTAAGATACTATCTGTAACTCCTAAGTTACTA
This sequence comes from Procambarus clarkii, assembly GCF_040958095.1. Taxonomy (NCBI): domain Eukaryota; kingdom Metazoa; phylum Arthropoda; class Malacostraca; order Decapoda; family Cambaridae; genus Procambarus; species Procambarus clarkii. The sequence goes on along the minus strand of NC_091203.1, from coordinate 21,333,360 downwards.
TCTGTACCTCCTAAGTTACTATCTGTAACTCCTAAGTTACTATCTGTAACTCCTAAGATACTATCTGTAACTCCTAAGATACTATCTGTAACTCTTAAGATACTATCTGTAACTCCTAAGATACTATCTGTAACTCCTAAGATACTATCTGTAACTCTTAAGATACTATCTGTAACTCCTAAGTTACTATTTGTAACTCCTAAGATACTATCTGTACCTCCTAAGATACTATCTGTAACTCTTAAGATACTATCTGTAACTCCTAAGTTACTATTTGTAACTCCTAAGATACTATCTGTACCTCCTAAGTTACTATCTGTAACTCCTAAGTTACTATCTGTAACTCCTAAGATACTATCTGTACCTCCTAAGATACTATCTGTAACTCTTAAGATACTATCTGTAACTCCTAAGTTACTATTTGTAACTCCTAAGATACTATCTGTACCTCCTAAGTTACTATCTGTAACATGTTAAACTGCCAGTGTTAACATCAGTCCGCATAACGAGACTATAAAATATTAACGTTCCAGTTAATGTAATTAACTTGAACAAATATTTTGGGAAATTGGCATAAAACTGTTCCAAGCTCATTTTGACATGTGTGTCATGTCAGTTATAGTTATAATTATAGTTATAATTATATAAGATAATTTTCCGCTTAAAATATAGAATATAAAAGCCATGCATACTAAATGATAAGGTTAAGGGAACTGGAAAATAGAACTTTTGGCAAAAATCTATGGAAAAGATGTTGAGTGGATGGATCACTGTCTATTCCTCCTTGCCCCGTCCAATCCCTAATCCTTATTTTGACCCCTCTTCCAAGTGCTCAACCCGTTCTCGCACTTGCTTATAGTCAATATTGGCTTATTTAATAAGTACATATGTGACATGCTAATTGATGTGAATATTTTAGTTTACCTTGAAAAGCTTCATAGAAAACACCGACCTCACCTAACCTTCTTAGTATGTTAAGATAAGCATCTTATTGCTTCTTAATTACAATTATTACTTAACCTATACCGTTGATAGTTTAAGTAATAATTGTAAATAAGAAGCAATAAGATGCTTATCTTAACATACTAAGAAGGTTAGGTAAGGTCAGTGTTTTCTATGAAGCTTTTCAAGGTAAACTAAAATATTCACAATCAATTAGTATGTCACATATGCACTTATTAAATAAGCCAATATTGACTATAAGCAAGTGCGAGAACGGGTTGAAGTGCTACATAGTTGCAATGGCTTGACGCTTTGTCCTGATAGTTCCAGTCCCCCCTTCCCTTCACTGCCTCAGATCAGGAACAGTCTCCGTGGTGTAGTGGTAAGACACTCGCCTGGTGTTCCGCGAGCGCTTTGTCATGGGTTCGTATCCTGGCCGGGGAGGATTTACTGGGCGCAATTCCTTAACTGTAGCCTCTGTTTAACTCAACAGTAAAATGTGTACTTGGTTGTAACAACAATTCTTCGCGGCGGGGATCATATTCCAGGGACCATAGGATTAAGGACTTGCCCGAAACCCTACGCGTACTAGTGGCTGTACAAGAATGTAACAACTCTTGTATATATCTCAAAAAAAAGAAAAAAAGATGAAACTGGAGAACACAGTCTTAGTATGTAATTACAGCGATAAGGAACACGGAAGATTTTACCGTAAGCTGTAAAGTCTTACAGTACAAGCTTGTAGCTCTGACAACCAGAAACATTTGCCTTTGGAAATAGAATGTACTCACCTAATGTTTTACTAGTTGTGTTTACTAGTTGTGTTTACTAGTTGTGTTTACTAGTTGTGTTTACTAGTTGTGTTTACTAGTTGTGTTTACTAGTTGTGTTTACTAGTTGTGTTTACTAGTTGTGTTTACTAGTTGTGTTTACTAGTTGTGTTTACTAGTTGTGTTTACTAGTTGTGTTTTTACGGGGGTTGAGCTTTGCTCTTTCGGCCCGCCTCTCAACTGTCAATCAACTGTTCACTAACTACTACTACTATTTTTTTTTTCTCTCCACACCACACACACACACACCTCCCAGGAAGCAGCCCGTGACAGCTGACTAACTCCCAGGTACCTATTTACTGCTAGGTAACAGGGGCATTCAGGGTGAAAGAAACTTTGCCCATTTGTTTCTGCCTCGTGCGGGAATCGAACCCGCGCCACAGAATTACGAGTCCTGCGCGCTATCCACCAGGCTACCAGGCCCCCTCACGAGGTGTGTCAATGTCTCTTTCCTCTCCCATGTGATGTCTGTAAGAGATAGTCACTGCGTGAATAATTATTTCCATTCCAAATGTCTGCTTAGCGTTATATCCACAAATATATTATCTTGAGGTTATCTTGAGATAATTTCGGGGCTTAGTGTCCCCGCGGCCCGGTCCTCGATTCGGCCTCCACCCCCCAGGAAGCAGCCCGTGACAGATGACTGATTCCCAGGTACCTATTTGCTGCTAGGTAACAGGGGGCATCAGGGGTGAAAGAAACTCTGCGCATTGTTTCTCGCCGCCGCCCGGGATTGAGCCCGGGACCACAGGATCACGCGTCCAGTGTTCTGTCCGCTCAGCCGCCGGCTCCCAAATGACTATAAAAGTCATCTCCCTTATGATGACTATGAAACTATCATCTTAACAACACTATTGAACAAAATATTTAACTAAATAGTCATTTACATTCTGGCTGGCGATCTGGACACTTATAACTTTTTAATTTAAGTGTGAAACTTGTTACTTAAAACGACGCTGCAGGCGAGGAGTCACAATAACGGGGCTGAAGTATGTTGACCAGACCACACACTAGAAGGTGAAGGGACGACGACGTTTCGGTCCGTCCTGGACCATTCTCAAGTCGAAACGTCGTCGTCCCTTCACCTTCTAGTGTGTGGTCTGGTCAACATTGTATGATTTCATTGTGTGAATTTTCTCAAGTCGATTAACGACGCAGTTTCGTTTAAGAGCAACGAACACGATTCAGAACAGAGGTGCTCATATGGCACCTCTGTTCTTTCCAAAGTGTCTAACACTTTGGAGAGAAGAGTGATCTCTCAGTGCCTCCAAAGTGTTTAACAATACTGAGGTCTCCAAACACTTTACACCTCTGCTAAGTAGACGAGTGGATCCTATAACCCCTATATCAGTATATATATCTTACAATGTCTGCAAATTACCTGTCACACGGAGTAATATACCATATAAATTTGTTTTATAACATTGATTTATTATTTGATTTAATCTCTATTATAGAGAGTCAACATCTGCTATTTTTGGTCCCATTTTATGTGCCATATTCCCCTTACTTTACTGCTAGTAAGTTGTGAGCCAATACAGCTCATATTTTATGATCTAGCTGTATTACTACCAAAGATTCAATAGAGCCGGTCGGCCGAGCGAACAGCACGCTGTCCTTGTGATCCTGTGGTTCTGGGTTCGATCCCAGGCGCCGGCGAGAAACAATGGGCAGAGTTTCTTTCACCCTATGCTCCTGTTACCTAGCAGTAAAATAGGTACCTGGGTGTTAGTCAGCTGTCACGGGCTGCTTCCTGGGGATGGAGGCCTGGTCGAGGACCGGGCCGCGGGGACACTAAAGCCCCGAAATCATCTCAAGATAACCTCAAGAAGACAATACAAGCGGTACAATTTTGGCAAAGTGCTTTAGATTAGATTCTTTTAACTCAACTTACTCGTGGAATTCAGGTCTCAAACTAAGTGTTCAGATGAAGGTTTTCTAATGCAATTCTTTCTTAAACAAACGCCAGTATGAGGATTTTTGTTTATACTGACACGTGGTGGCAAACAGCGTTGTTTAACAGTCAATGTCTAACTTTGAGTAGATGTGAACAATGGGACCTGCCTGTGTTGACCTTGGTCAGTTGACCTGCTAATGGTGACCTTAGCAAGCTAAACTGCTAACGGTGATCTTAATACGCTAAACTGCTAACGATGATCTTAATAAGCTAAACTGCTAACGGTGATCTTAATAAGCTAAACTGCTAACGATGATCTTAATAAGCTAAACTGCTAACGGTGATCTTAATACGCTAAACTGCTAACGATGATCTTAATAAGCTAAACTGCTAACGGTGATCTTAATACACTAAACTGCTAACGGTGATCTTAATAAGCTAAACTGCTAACGATGATCTTAATAAGCTAAACTGCTAACGGTGATCTTAATACGCTAAACTGCTAACGGTGATCTTAATACCCTAAACTGCTAACGGTGATCTTAATACGCTAAACTGCTAACGGTGATCTTAATACGCTAAACTGCTAACGATGATCTTAATAAGCTAAACTGCTAACGGTGATCTTAATACGCTAAACTGCTAACGGTGATCTTAATACGCTAAACTGCTAACGATGATCTTAATAAGCTAAACTGCTAACGGTGATCTTAATACGCTAAACTGTTAACGATGATCTTAATACGCTAAACTGCTAACGGTGATCTTAATACGCTAAACTGTTAACGATGATCTTAATACGCTAAACTGTTAACGATGATCTTAATACGCTAAACTGCTAACGGTGATCTTAATACGCTAAACTGCTAATGCAGGAAATTCTGGAGAGGTAACTATAGTGTCCATTCTCTCGCCCCAATCTCCGGCCAGGCTTGATGTCCTACACTTGAAGATATAATTCACTAATGAATATCTTTTTCTTTTAAGGAAATTGCCCATCCAGCAAACCATACCATAGTTACGTCACTTTTCACACACCAAGGAAGACTGAGGTTCTGCATGAGGAACCGGACAAGACAAGGCTCATCACCTCGACACGTTTAAAATACTGATAAAAATTGAAGATTAGAATTCAGACCACAGGTCTGAAGGGTCCAATGTAACTCTCAAGAGCTTCAAGCTCTTGAATACCAGAATATAAGGCACAAAGCTGAAGATAATGGGAATAATGGGACCTGTAGTCCTCGGAAGAGCCTACTCAAGGCCAACAGAAATGGGTACCAACATATATATGGTTGGTACCCATTCAGGACAATCGCATTAGTTCTATTTTTCCATTGAAGTGCCAATCACTGGCCACCTGAACTTAGCAAGATATGTGAGCTAAGTTGTAATACAGTACAACTTAGGAGTAAGTGATGTTACAGAGGATAGCAGCACGTCATTAGGGAGAGCAGGATACGAGGAGCTGGATGTTATGGAGAAGTTACTCTCGCAGAGAGATGGATGATAGGAAGGATCTCAATGCTGTTGACATCCAACTGATGTTGCATTAGTTGTGTGTTCAGTGTGTTCAGTGTGTGTGTGTGTGTGTGTGTGTGTGTGTGTGTGTGTGTGTGTGTTCAGTGTGTGTGTTCAGTGTGTGTGTTTTCAGTGTGTGTGTGTTCAGTGTGTGTGTTTTCAGTGTGTGTGTGTTCAGTGTGTGTGTGTTCAGTGTGTGTGTTCAGTGTGTGTGTTTTCAGTGTGTGTGTGTTCAGTGTGTGTGTGTTCAGTGTTTGTGTTCAGTGTGTGTGAATCAGGTTCATCCGAGAATCTGTCGATGAGCTCAATTTCAAAGGCGCTAAACAGCTCTAAATTCCATGTTAAGTTAAATCCATAAGTCTCATTATTAAAATTGTCTTGTCTTCATCATTTTGATTTCCTTTACCAATATACAACAAAATCAATAAATTGTTGTCATAAATGCTCATACATTTATGCGTGTAAATCACGAAGAAATTAACACGTGATGAATAATGTGATGGTATAAAACCACGAAAGAATAACTAAGCGAACTTTCGTGTTAATCAACTCATCAACTCGTGTTAATCAACTCAACTCAACTCGCCAGGTATCAACCAGGTATCAGGTACCAGGTACCAGATATCATCAAATAAAGTACATAACTTCTCCATCACAAATAATTTCAGCTCATTTATATATACCTAAAGGAGGTAAAAATCATATCACACAAAATTATTATAATTAAACATTAATCAAGATATAATTCAGAAAATTTACTTGTCAATAATTTCTAACAAAATCATAACAGTTATGGCTGGAGAGAAGATTTTTATATATTAAAAAAATGAAACATATTGTTATAAAAGCTGAATACATCAAGAATCATATTACCATTTCCAATTAGACAATGCAGGCAATTTGAAGGGTATCTAATATAAACTAATTACTCAACGAGGCTGATATAAATCTAATCATCCTCAATATCATTCTGAACACACTGCCAATGTAACACAGATCTGATTTTAATAGGATTTAAAATTTACTTGTGAGTAATTACCAAATGATTCCAATTATGTGGCAGGAGGTCCCCTCTCCCTGGAGGGGAGAGGAGCCGGTCGGCCGAGCGGACAGCACGCTGGACTCGTAATTCTGTGGCGCGGGTTCGATTCCCGCACGAGGCAGAAACAAATGGGCAAAGTTTCTTTCACCCTGAATGCCCCTGTTTCCTAGCAGCAAAATAGGTACCTGGGTGTTAGTCAGCTGTCACGGGCTGCTTCCTGGGGGTGGAGGCCTGGTCGAGGACCGGGCCGCGGGGACACTAAAGCCCCGAAATCATCTCAAGATAACCTCCCTCCCTTTGAATTCTCTGTTGATTAGTAGTTTTAGTCATTCCTGCTACAACCCGTTCTCGCACTTTTTGCTTTAGTCAATATTGGCTTATTTAATAAGTGCATATGTGACATACTAATTGATTGTGAATATTTTAGTTTACCTTGAAAAGCTTTATAGAAAACACCGACCTCACCTAACCTTCTTAGTATGTTAAGATAAGCATATTATTGCTTCTTAATTACAATTATTACTTAACCTATACCGTTGATAGTTTAAGTAATCACTCATTCTTAAGTTACAGTTTCTAAGTTGATTGTTAGGGGAAAAGTCTGAATATTCGGTGATAAGAATGTGTCAGGTCCTCAGTTATCAGCAATTTGTGTTCAACTTTACATCATTCAATGGAAGCCGACATTGAACAATTTTGAACTTCAATGAACATTGAACTTTGTTCATTGTTGTGTCTCCTGTCTTTTGTAATGTATCCATCAATGACTATAAAGCCGTGAGTGACAGTATTAGCAGCGGTGAGTGACAGCACTTACAGCCGTGAGTAACAGCACTTACAGCCGCGAGTAACAGCACTTACACCCGCGAGTAACAGCACTCACAGCCGTGAGTAACAGCACTTACAGCCGTGAGTAACAGCACTTACACCCGTGAGTAACGCCACTCACAGCCGTGAGAAACAGCACTCACAGCCGTGAGTGACTGATGGAGTCGCCTGAGAGATCTTACACATTAGCAGCGATCATTAATATATTACAGCAGTGCCCGATTATGTACCTTTTATTGGTCAATACAACTTTTATTCCTTTTATGGAGCAATTCAGCTTTTGTACCAATGATGGAGTGTTGATTTTGTATAGAACAGGAATGGACTGGTGAGTGGTAGTGGCTGTGTGAAGTATATTGGCTCTTGTCGGCGCTTTTGTGCCCTGTACGGGCTATTTTGTCGGCGCTTTTGTGCCCTGTATGGGCTATTTTGTCGGCGCTTTTGTGCCCTATATGGGCTATTTTGTCGGCGCTTTTGTGCCCTATATGGGCTATTTTGTCGGCGCTTTTGTGCCCTATATGGGCTATTTTGTCGGCGCTTTTGTGCCCTGTACGGGCTATTTTGTCGACGCTTTTGTGCCCTGTACGGGCTATTTTGTCGACGCTTTTGTGCTCTGTATGGGCTATTTTGTCGGCGTTTTTGTGCCCTGTACGGGCTATTTTGTCGGCGATTTTGTGCCCTGTACGGGCTATTTTGTCGACGCTTTTGTGCCCTGTACGGGCTATTTTGTCGACGCTTTTGTGCTCTGTATGGGCTATTTTGTCGACGCTTTTGTGCTCTGTATGGGCTATTTTGTCGGCGTTTTTGTGCCCTGTACGGGCTATTTTGTCGGCGATTTTGTGCCCTGTACGGGCTATTTTGTCGGCGATTTTGTGCCCTGTACGGGCTATTTTGTCGGCGATTTTGTGCCCTGTACGGGCTATTTTGTCGACGCTTTTGTGCCCTGTACGGGCTATTTTGTCGACGCTTTTGTGCCCTGTACGGGCTATTTTGTCGGCGATTTTGTGCCCTGTACGGGCTATTTTGTCGACGCTTTTGTGCTCTGTACGGGCTATTTTGTCGACGCTTTTGTGCCCTGTACGGGCTATTTTGTCGGCGCTTTTGTGCCCTGTACGGGCTATTTTGTCGACGATTTTGTGCTCTGTACGGGCTATTTTGTCGACGCTTTTGTGCCCTGTACGGGCTATTTTGTCGGCGATTTTGTGCCCTGTACGGGCTATTTTGTCGACGCTTTTGTGCTCTGTACGGGCTATTTTGTCGACGCTTTTGTGCCCTGTATGGGCTATTTTGTCGGCGCTTTTGTGCCCTGTACGGGCTATTTTGTCGACGATTTTGTGCTCTGTACGGGCCATTTTGTCGGCGCTTTTTGGATTTCTAGCCCCACACGGCTCCCCCGGGTGCCGTATATCTTCTTCACCGAGGATATGGGATCCCTTGTATATTGATATTACAAAATATACAGTATTATATAGGACCGCCGTACGTATATGGAAGAGTGATAAGATAAGAACATAAGAACAAAGGTAACAAAGGGAACAAAGGTATTGGCCCATACGAGGCAGCTCCTATCTATAACCACCCAATCCCACTCATATACATGTCCAACCCGCGCTTGAAACAATCGAGGGACCCCACCTCCACCACGTTACGCGGCAATTGGTTCCACAAATCAACAACCCTGTTACTGAACCAGTATTTACCCAAGTCTTTCCTAAATCTAAACTTATCCAATTTATATCCATTGTTTCGTGTTCTGTCTTGTGTTGATATTTTTAACATGGACCGTAGGCCTGCGTAGAGGCGTTTGGTGGAGGTCGTGTAGATGGGCCTCTGGTGGGTTACTCTCTCCTGTGTAGAGTAGGCTCCAATGGTTGTTCTGAAGTGTTACTAAGTGTTACTGAAGTGTTACATGTGCTGAAGTGTTACTGATGTGTTACATGTGCTGAAGTGTTACGTGTGCTGAAGTGTTACTGAAGTGTTACATGTGCTGAAGTGTACTGAGTGTTACTGAAGTGCTACGTGTGTTGAAGTGTTACTGAAGTGCTACATGTGCTGAAGTGTAACTAAGTGTTACTGAAGTGTTACTAAGTGTTACTGAAGTGTTACTAAGTGTTACTGAAGTGTTACGTATGTTGAAGTGTTACGTGTGCTGAAGTGTTACATGTGCTGAAGTGTACTGAGTGTTACTGAAGTGCTACGTGCGTTGAAGTGTTACTGAGTGTTACTGAAGTGCTACATGTGCTGAAGTGTTACTAAGCTGTTCGGTTAACACTTTCCTTCGCTGGTAGACCATAATTGCCTTAGGTTCGTTTCTTCAAACTGTAGATGGCCACTTATTATCCTAGCTATTTTAGGTTCAAATTATCCTAGAAGGATATTGATGAGCCTAAACACGGACTAGGCTTATTGAGGTTCATTTTGAATACTATCATAATAGGCTGTGTAGCCCTTGGCCGACAGAGAGCTGTTTCAGTCCTCCACTCACAGACACGTAAGTTATCGGACCAATCACTAAACGCCACGCTTGACACACTTGTTTGAACGACTGTATTGACAAATTCATAACTCTGTTATCAATTCTGTATTGATTATTTTTGTTATTTTTTGAATTTGAATTCATTGTAACGGTTCCTAAGATGGTTTAAGATTTGTAGCACAATAAGCCTATCCACAGCACCATTTTTATTGTCTTCTTCTATTAATTTATTGGTTGATACCTGGTTGATGGGGTTCTGGGAGTTGTTCTACTCCCCAAGCCCGGCCCGAGGCCAGGCTTGACTTGTGAGAGTTTGGTCCACCAGGCTGTTGCTTGGAGCGGCCCGCAGGCCCACATACCCACCACAGTCCGGTTGGTCCGGTACTCCTTGAAGAAAACAATCTAGTTTTCTCTTGAAGATGTCCACGGTTGTTAAGGCAATATTTCTTGTGCTCGCTGGGAGGATGTTGAACAACCGCGGACCTCTGATGTGTATACAGTGTTCTCTGATTGTGCCTATGGCACCTCTGCTCTTCACTGGACCTCTGATGTTCATACAGTGTTCTCTAATTGTGCCTATGGCACCTCTGCTCTTCACTGGACCTCTGATGTTCATACAGTGTTCTCTGATTGTGCCTATGGCACCTCTGTTCTTCACTGGACCTCTGATGTTTATACAGTGTTCTCTGATTGTGCCTATGGCACCTCTGCTCTTCACTGGTTCTATTTTTCATTTTCTTCCATATCGTTCACTCCAGTACGTTGTTATTTTACTGTGTAGATTTGGGACCTGTCTCTCCAGTATTTTCCACGTGTATATTATTTGGTATCTCTCTCTCGTCTCCTTTCTAGTGAGTACATTTGGAGAGTTTTGAGACCATCCCAATAATTTAGGTATTTTATCTCGTCTATGTATGCCGTATATGTTCTCTGTATTCCCTTAATTTCAGCAATCTCTCCTGCTCTGAAGGAGGAAGTGAGTACTGAGTAGTACTCAAGACAAGACAACACAAGTGACTTGAAGAGTACAACCATTGTGACGGGATCCCTGGATTTGAAAGTTCTCGTAATCCATCCTATCATGTTTGTGGCTGACGCAATATTTGCTTGGTTATGCTCCCTAAACGTTAGGTCGTCAGACATCATCCCCTGGTATAGGTACTGGTTGGGCTGGTTGCAAGGTGTGAGTGAATATACTCCTCTCCCTCTGCCTTCACTCGCTCTCCTAATATTTTGCTTATCATGGTTTGATAACCTTCCTTATTCTGTGATAATGACATCTTTTGTTCTATTCTCATAGGTGTGGTCTGATCAACCAGGCTGTGACTCATACGTCAGGCTGCGAGCAGCCGCGTCCAACATCCTGGTTGATCAGTCCGGCAACCAGGAGGCCTGGTCGACGACCGGGCCGCGGGGACGCTAAGCCCCGGAAGCACCTCAAGGTAACCTCAAGATAAGGTGGTAAATTCCTTTCTCCCAGACATATTAGATTACTGTATCGCATGTTACTGTACCTTACCTCCTGGGGTAAGGAAGATTATCATTATCCTAAGTTATATATATCAGAAAACTCTTTACCCCTGAAGGATTCGAACCCTGACAGCTAGCCCTGGAAACACAAACCGAAACTGTCTCTATTTTCCGCTTGTTACAACTTGTAATAAAGTTGTTACATCTTGGCTTAACGTGTTTATGACGTATTAGAACGTTGTTAGAACTTGCTATGTTGGTTGTTATAACTAGTTAGGAGGTGTTAACACTTGTTCGAACGTTGTACCAACGTCGTAGTTTCGGTGTGTGTTTGGCGGGAGGGCTCCTTGCCCCTTGGTGAGTCCAGTACTGTTACCACTAGACCACACTGACTGTACAAAAGAATTGAAAGTCGTTTGACCCTTAACCTAATGATCTTGGTGACCTTTTGGGGCACAGATATTTCACCAATCACTTCATTATGCTGTGGTAACGTGAGGGTAATGTCGTGCCTAATAGCCAGAACGCACTACTCGGCCTAGTATGCAAGACCCGATTTGCCTAATAGGCAGAGTGATTTTAGTTAAAAAAAAATGTTCCAGTTGATGTATTTGAATTAATATTATGATATAATTCTAGGAACAGGAATTATTGATTTAATTATGTTAGTTTAAGTTAGGTTTGGTTAGGTTAGTTTAAGATAGGTTAGGTTAGGTTAGGTTAGGTTAGGTTAGGTTAGGTTAGGCTAAGATAGGTTAGGTTAGGTTAGTTTAAGATAGGTTAGGTTAGGTTAGGTTAGGTTAGGTTAGGTTAGGTTAGGCTAAGATAGGTTAGGTTAGGTTAGGTTAGGTTAGGCTAAGATAGGTTAGGTTAGGTTAGATTAGGTTAGGCTAAGATAGGTTAGGTTAGGTTAGGTTAGGTTAGGTTAGGTTAGGCTAAGATAGGTTAGGTTAGGTTAGGTTAGGTTAGGCTAAGATAGGTTAGGTTAGGTTAGGTTAGGTTAGGTTAGGCTAAGATAGGTTAGGTTAGGTTAGGTTAGGTTAGGCTAAGATAGGTTAGGTTAGGTTAGATTAGGTTAGGCTAAGATAGGTTATGTTAGGTTAGGTTAGGTTAGGTTAGGTTAGGCTAAGATAGGTTTGGTTTGGTCATATTTCTACGTTAGTTTCAACTCAAATCAAAAACTCATATATAATATAATGGAAAGCTTTATTATTTTATATGAAAAATAATTAAAAAAAATATTTAAGTTACCGAAAACTTGGCTTATTAGGCAAAACGGGTCCAAATATATATATAAATTAGAAGAGCTTACCTACCATTGAATAGGGTTATATACAGTCCTTATTGGTGAGGTGTATGATCGTAGTGTATGGATGGATAACACCCAACCAAGCCACACTCACACACACACACACACACACGCACGCAAATACACGCCATCAACCACGACGCAATGAACACAGAGAACTTGCTCGCACAAGTTGGGGTAGAGAGCGGAGCGTGACGGACCGCCTCTCACGCCGGGAGAGAGTCAACTGAGGCTTTGGGGCGCTCTCCACCTCCAACTGCGCCCGCAATGTACACACACACGCCACACACGCACGCACGCACGCACGCACTGACACACACACACACACACACACACACACACACACACACACACACACACACACACACACACACACACACACATGTAGGGGCCTCGTAGCCTGGTGGATAGCGCGCAGGATTCGTAATTTTGTGGCGAGGGTTCGATTCCCGCACGAGGCAGAAACAAATGGGCAAAGTTTCTTTCACCCTGAATGCCCCTGTTACCTAGCAGTAAATAGGTACCTGGGAGTTAGTCAACTGTCACGGGCTGCTTCCTGGGGTGTGTGTGTGTGTGTGTGGTGTGGGGAAAAAAATAGTTAGTAAACAGTTGATTGACAGTTGAGAGGCGGGCCGAAAGAGCAAAGCTCAACCCCCGCAAAAACACAACTAGTAAACACACACACACACACTATCCTTACACCCTGATGCATCTGTCCAGTTAGCAGTAAATAGGTACCTGGGAGATTGACGGCTGCTACGGGCTGCTTCATGTACTCACCTAGTTGTGCTTGCGGGGGTTGAGCTTTGGCTCTTTGGTCCCGCCTCTAAACTGTCAATCAACAGGTGTACAGGTTCCTGAGCCTACTGGGCTCTATCATATCTACACTTGAAACTGTGTATGGAGTCAGCCTCCATCACATCACTGCCTAATGCATTCCATCTGTTAACTACTCTGACACTGAAAAAATCTTTCTAACGTTTCTGTGGCTCATCTGGGTACTAAGTTTCCACCTGTGTCCCCTTGTGTGTGTGTGTGTACTCACCTAGTTGTACTTACCTAGTTGTGCTTGCGGGGGTTGAGCTCTGGCTCTATGGTCCCGCCTCTCAACTGTCAATCAACAGGTGTACAGGTTCCTGAGCCTATTGGGCTCTATCATATCTACACTTGAAACTGTGTATGGAGTCAGCCTCCACCATATTGCTTCCTAATGCATTCCATTTGTCAACCACTCTGACACTAAAAAAGTTCTTTCTAATATCTCTGTGGCTCATTTGGGCACTCAGTTTCCACCTGTGTCCCCTAGTGCGTGTGCCCCTTGTGTTAAATAGCCTATCTCTATCAACCCTGTCGATTCCCTTGAGAATCTTGAATGTGGTGATCATGTCCACCCTAACTCTTCTGTCTTCCAACGAAGTGAGGTTCAATTCCCGTAGTCTCTCCTCGTAGCTCATACCTCTCAGCTCGGGTACTAGTCTGGTGGCAAACCTTTGAACCTTTTCCAGTTTAGTCTTATGCTTGACTAGATATGGACTCCATGCTGGAGCCGCATACTCCAGGATATACTGTGTGTGTGTGTGTGTGTGTGTGTGTGTGTGTGTGTGTGTGTGTGTGTGTGTGTGTGTGTGTGTGTGTGTGTGTGTGTGTGTGTTAGAGAAATATATGTAGTAGACATAATAGGGGAAAATAGACCGGTTAGAAAAGCGGGGTTCAAGAGCTTATAGCTCGATTCTGCAGGCACAGATAGTAAATATAATTAGGAAATAGAATACACAAATACACTTTCCACACAGTCCCATCCACCCACACACACTCACACTCACACTACCCACACACACTCACATACACACTACCCACACACACTCACATACACACTACCCACACACACTCACAAACACACTACCCACACACACTCACATACACACTACCCACACACACTCACAAACACACTACCCACACACACTCACAAACACACTACCCGCACACACTCACATACACACTACCCACACACACCCACATACACACTACCCACACACACTCACATACACACTACCCACACACACTCACATACACACTACCCACACACACTCACACTACCCACCCACCTACTACCTTTATCAGTAGTCATATATAACCCACCACCGAACGACAGAAGACCCAGACAGGAATATGATGGAAACAACATGGCCACCATCAATATAATAGAGAGAGCAGCTTATGTGGCTAATAGGAACGGATCCAGACTACTAATCATGAGAGACTTCAACCATGGGAAAATAGATTGGGGGAACAGAGACCCACATGGAGGCCCAGACACATGGAGAGCTAAGCTGCTGGACGTAGCAACAAGAAACTTTGTAAGTCAACACATCAAAGGACAAGACAAGAATGAGAGGAGAGGATGAACCAGCAATGCTTGAGCTGATATTCACCCTGAATGAGTCGGATTTAAGCTGGATGCTTCCCTGGGAATGAGTGATCACAGTGTACTGATATTTGAGTACCTGGTAGAGCTAGGAGTAATCTTCCCCCCCCCCCAAAAAGGTCTAAAAAACAAAGGACTGATGAACCGAAAGGGGAATTATGAGAAAATGAGAAAATTCCTAAGAGAGATACAGTGGTACACAACTCAGATCTAAGACCGTACAAGACATGATGGACTATGTCACCCAAAAGTGTCAGGAGGCAGTAAACAGGTTTATCCCAGCCCAAAAGAAAAAACCCAGAAGTAAAGAATGTTCCATGGTTTAAAAGGACATGTATGGAAGCAAAGGAGCTGAACAAAAGGGCATATCTTATCTTGAGGTTATCTTGAGATGATTTCGGGGCTTTTAGTGTCCCCGCGGCCCGGTCCTCGACCAGGCCTCCACCCCCAGGAAGCAACCCGTGACAGCTGACTAACACCCAAGTACCTATTTACTGCTAGGTAACAGGGGCATTCAGGGTGAAAGAAACTCTGCCCATTTGTTTCTGCCTCGTGCGGGAACTCTGCCCATTTGTTTCTGCCTCGTGCGGGAATCGAACCCGCGCCACAGAATTACGAGTCCTGCGCGCTATCCACCAGGCTACGAGGCCCCTTGGAGGAACTTCCGGAATAACAGAACAGCTGAAAGCAGAGAGAGATACCAGAGAACCAGGAATGTTCTATTATTAGAAATAAATATTAGAAAGAACTTTTTTAGTGTCAGAGTGGTTGACAGATGGAATGCATTAGGCAGTGATGTGGTGGAGGCTGACTCCATACACAGTTTCAAATGTAGATATGATAGAGCCCAGTAGGCTCAGGAACCTGTACACCAGTTGATTGACGGTTGAGAGGCGGGACCAAAGAACCGAAGCTCAACCCCCCACGCAAGCACAACTAGGTGAGTACACATGCACCCAATTCCCACACCCACCCATCCACATACACGCCACCTCCACCCACCCATACACCCACGTACACACCCACCCATCTACATCCGCCCACACACCCACACACACCCGCCCACAAACCTCTACCTGCACACATGTGTTTCAGCCTCAGAGCCTTATGGGAATAAACAACATTAAAGATGAGATGATGCACAGGCTAGGGAGAAGCAGCATGGCTATAAGACTCGGGGATAAAGCCATCCAAGAAGCAGACGAAGAGAGGAACAAGAATTGTTGCTACAACAGTGGCAAGTTCTGCAAGAGCAAAGACACTAACATAAGTTAGAATCAGGGAAAATACTGAAGAAAAAGTTGGATGATATGAGGAAACACTGTAAGAGATAGAGAGAGTAAACATTAAATATGAGGAGAAATATGAGAGATACTGAAGGCACTGAGAGCCAGAGAGTTAGATAAAGATGATAAAAAAATGTCAAGAAATTGCAGAAACAGATAAGAAATTTAAAGAAGAATTGGCATATGTGGGTACCTACTGGAAGTGCTATGTGGCAGAAGTAAGTAAATTATGTGAGAGATAACTTCTTAAGCTGATGATTATGGCCTGGTTGAGGACCGGGCCGCGGGGACACTAAGCCCCGAAACCATCTCAAGGTATCTGAAGGTAAGCTGGGAGAAGAAGTAAGAAGTAAAGCAACAGAGGTCGCTGATATATATATATATATATATATATAAATATATATATATATATATATATATATATATATATATATATATATATATATATATATATATATATATATATATATATATATATATATATGCTCTTATTGGTCGCCCGGATGGTATCACAGTGAACCCCTGGAAGAATGGCAAGCAGTTGGTATGGGACTACATGTGCGTATCAACCCTGGCTAACACCTACATTAACCTCAGTGTTGCACAACCAGGTGGCGCTGCCACCCACAGGGAAGCAGCCAAATCCCGTAAGTATAGAGAACTGGATCACCACTACAATTTTGTCCCATTGCTTCTGAGACACTCGGCGCCTGGGGTAAAAGTGCTACCAGTTTTTTGAAGGAACTGGGTTCTAGGCTCATTGAAACAACAAGGGACCCTAGAGATGCCAGCTTTCTTTTCCAGCGCCTCAGCGTGGCGATACAGAGGGGAAATGCGCACTGCATCCAGGGTTCCTGCCCGCCATCTGAGGAGCTGGAGGAACTCGACAACCTATGATAACCATCTTTGTAACCTATATGTAACTTCTTTTTTGTAACAAAGTTCAAATAAAGCAAATATATATATGTGTACATACAAAATAATGGGGGTGGTAGGAGAAGATAATATTTGTGTTCAGTGAGAAACCACAAGGTCTGCTCTGAATACTTTTTATTTTCTTCTCCGAGGCTATGGGTCCCCACATTGGCACCAGAGGTGGTACCCCTCACAAATTAAAATATATATATATATATATATATATATATATATATATATATATATATATATATATATATATATATATATATATATATATATATATATATATATATAACTGAAAACTCACACCCCAGAAGTGACTCGAACCCATACTGCCAGGAGCAACGCAACTGGTATGTACAGGGACGCCTTAATCCGCTTGACCATCACGACCAGACATAAGGAAATGATAGCCGAAGCTATTTGAACCACTTCCCCGCCGGCACTCGGATGGTAATCTTGGGCATAGCATTTTATCAAATCACCTCATTCTTTGGGGCACACGTGAGGAACACAAATGCAAACAAGCCTGAATGGTCCCCAGGACTATATGCAACTGAAAACTCACACCCCAGAAGTGACTCGAACCCATACTGCCAGGAGCAACGCAACTGGTATGTACAGGACGCCTTAATCCGCTTGACCATCACGACCGGACATAAGGAAGTGATAGCCGAAGCTATTTGAACCACTTCCCCGCGTGGTCAAGTCGTGATGGTCAAGCCGATTAAGGCGTCCCTGTACATACCAGTTGCGTTCCTCCTGGCAGTATGGGTTCGAGTCACTTCTGGGGTGTGAGTTTTCAGTTGTATATAGTTCTGGGGACCATTCAGGCTTGTTTGCATTTGTGTTCCTCACGTGTGCCCCAAAGAATGAGGTGATTTGATAAAATGCTATGCCCAAGATTACCATCCGAGTGCCGGCGGGGAAGTGGTTCAAATAGCTTCGGCTATCACTTCCTTATGTCCGGTCGTGATGGTCAAGCGGATTAAGGCGTCCCTGTACATACCAGTTGCGTTGCTCCTGGCAGTTTGGGTTCGAGTCACTTCTGGGGTGTGAGTTTTCAGTTGTATATAGTCCTGGGGACCATTCAGGCTTGTTTGCATATATATATATACATATATATATATATATATATATATATATATATATATATATATATATATATATATATATATATATATATATATATACATAGCTTTAACGAACGAAACTACATAAGAGAAAATTTTAACAAACAAGAAGAAACTGCAAAAATGTAAATGAAAACAAAAAGGTTGTTTCTACAGAGGGATGAGACAATGAATGAGAGAAGCATAGCACCCGACAGTACAAAGAGGCAAAGGGAGAGAGTAGGGAACTGGGAAGCTACAGTCTCCAACCTAAAAATCTCAGAGGGGAGTGGGGAATCCTCCACCAGCAGTTCTGCAACCTACAGAGAGATGAAATACCCACAACTTCCACCCCAATGAAACCCCCCGAACCCTAAGCCCTCCTTGCTCCTATTCAACGTCCACTCTGTTCCATTCCCAACCTCCCTCCCTCTCTACGCAAGCCTGGGTAGGACCAACGCCCCCCTCCCCTACTATGATGAAAGACTGAGAGAATTGGATGTTACCACACATAAGGAGAGATAGGGGGGGACATGATAACAACATTTAATATTCTGAGTGAAATAGACAAAGTAGACAAAGCACGATTGTTCAAAGCTAGGAACAGCAGAACAAGCGGGGCCATAGATGGAAACTGGAGACGCAAATGAGTCATTTAGACATCAGAAAGAACCTTTCCAGTGTTAGTAAATGGAATAGATTAGGTGCAGAATTCGTTGAAGCAAATTTGATCCAAAGTTTTAAGTGTAAATATGATATAAGAGTGAGAAATGAATCAATGCTGTATTCTACGAACGTTCAGAAGGATGGGCTATGAGCCTAGCTCAACCCTGCAAGCATATATAGGTGAGTACATCCAGGTGAGCACACACTCCTAGATAGGGGGGGGGCCTGACAGCTGAGTGGACAGTGTTTCAGATTCGTAGTCCTGAGGTTCCGGGTTCGATCCCGGTGAAAGTGGAAACAAATGGGTATAGTTTCTTTCACCCTTATGCGCCTGTTATCTAGTAGTAAATAGGTACCAGGGAGTTAGACAGCTGCTTCGGGCTGCTTCCTGGGGGGTGTTTGTGTGTGAGTTAAAAAAAAATCGTTGATTGACAGTTGAGAGGCGGGCCGAAAGAGCAGAACTCTACCCCCGCAAGCACAACTAGATGAACACACACACACACACACACACACACACACACACACACACATGAAGTGTAATGTAATGAAGATAGGTGTAGGGAGCAGGAGGCCAGATACAAGGTATCATCTGGGAGAGGAAATTCTTCAGGAGTCAGAGAAGGAAAAAGACTTGGGGGTTGATATCACGCCAGACCTGTCTCCTGCAGCACATATCAAGAGGATAACATCAGCGGCATATGCCAGGCTGGTCAACATACGCACGGCCTTCAGAAACTTGTGTAAAGAATCATTCAGAACTTTGTATACCACATATGTCAGACCAATCCTGGAGTATGCAGCTCCAGCATGGAGTCCATATCTAGTCAAGCATAAGACTAAACTGGAAAAGGTTCAAAGGTTTGCCACCAGACTAGTACCCGAGCTGAGAGGTATGAGCTACGAGGAGAGACTACGGGAATTAAACCTCACTTCGCTGGAAGACAGAGGAGTTAGGGGGGACATGATCACCACATTCAAGATTCTGAAGGGAATTGATAGGGTAGATAAAGACAGTCTATTTAACACAAGGGGAACACGCACAAGGGGACACAGGTGGAAACTGAGTGCCCAAATGAGCCACAGAGATATTAGAAAGAACTTTTTTAATGTCAGAGTGGTTGACAAATGGAATGCATTAGGAAGTGATGTGGTGGAGGCTGACTCCATACACAGTTTCAAATGTAGATATGATAGAGCCCAATAGGCTCAGGAATCTGTACACCTGATGATTGACGGTTGAGAGGCGGGGCCAAAGAGCCAGAGCTCAACCCCCGCAAACACAACTAGGTGAGTACTCACACACACACACACACACACACACACACACACACACACACACACACACACACACACATGAGTTACGAGGAAAGGCTGCGGGAAATGCACCTTACGACACTGGAAGACAGAAGAGTAAGGGGAGACATGATCACAACCTACAAAATCCTCAGAGGGATCGACCGGGTAAACAAAGATAAACTGTTCAACACTGGTGGGACGCGAACAAGGGGACACAGGTGGAAACTGAGTACTCAGATGAGCCACAGAGACGTTAGAAGGAACTTTTTTAGTGTCA